>NW_027116652.1:479112-479454 GCF_000696795.3 Halyomorpha halys | reverse complement strand
ATTTTATGCTTATTGGGAAATAATTTTCATGTATATAATATATATTTAAATTACTTTATTTTATTTTTACCTGTCGTCTGGAGTATATGTGATATCTCTTTTCAATGTTTGCCAATGTCCCCTCTAAGTTATAGGCAGTTAAAATTAGCATATAAAAAATGAAAATTGAAAAAAAAAATTATAAATGAAAAATGTAATTATGCATTGATACACAAATGGAAAATTGTCTTGGAATCCTATACATATTGTAATATACTCTTTTTGTGTAAATAGTATATGTTGATGTATAAAGGGTTTTTAATATGTTTTATTTTATGTATCATTTTAATATTCATTTGTTTT
>NW_027116652.1:474431-477047 GCF_000696795.3 Halyomorpha halys | reverse complement strand
TCTTGTAGAATTAAGGAAATATATCACAATGTCTTTTAACTCCAAGGCTCAGATATATAAATTGATGCACTGACAGGAAAAAGACAGTAAGACAAAAAAGATAAAATTTATGTTCATCCTCAAAAACTTAACAATTTGGGGACATTTATATAAACATGAATTACAATTTGCCTCTAGATAGTAGAACCTAAAAGAATGATGTACAAAATAATAATAATGATACTATGAAGAATAAACTTAAGAAATTAATAGAATTACTTGAATGGGAGAAAAGTCTATTCAAAACTCTCTAAGGTGAGTTTTATTCTACAATCACAAATATAGCAGGGACAATGCTTGTCTTTGTAAATAAACAAAATAGTGAGTATTTTTTGTCAATTTCAAGTACTTCACAAACATTCTATACAATATTAAAGTAGATAAAAATGCGGATATTCCACTTAATGTTCACTTAAAGTTTTCTTTTTTTTATAAATGTATTATAGTAGTATGTTTAACTAAAGATGGAGTTTTCAACAATCTCCAAAATTATTGAAGACTCTATAAATGTAAAGATAGAGTATTGTTTAATAAAATGTCATTATATGTTCTATAACTCACATGAATCATGGATAGTTTGTCCATAGAGTTGTTTATATAATTAAATACATTTTGGAGAAGAGTAAATTCCTCATTATCGTGAACCTGAAATCATCTTCATAATTTCGTTCCAAATCCAGGTCATGGATTACAATACACACACCCATTATTCTTGCAAAATCCCTTAATTTAACAGAACAAGTGTATTGTAAGATAGGAAATCGGCATTTCAGTTATATATTAAAAATTATCATTCATAATATAAATCTATAGTGATTTGTAATTTCCCTAAGTTTCTTAACATTAGCACAAACTTCAAATTTTGTTTTTTAAGTGAATAAAATAAACCAAACTCTCTGTGTTTGATCCATATAATTTTATTTCGTCGAATGTAAAATAAATATTTTTTAAAATGTAAGGGAACCACTTCTATTCCACCTGGGGCAGTTAATATTTATTTTTCGGCAGTCTCGAGAAATGTATCTTGATACTCCTTTGTTACCATGTGATGGCAACTCCAAAGTCGTTGCCAGGTTTTGGTAAAAATGACCACTGGGTCCACTGCTAGACTAGTTCCCCCCACCAGTTACCAGTAGGCTACCTTCAAAGTAGCAGCCAGAATTTGGCAAAACAGACCACTGGGTCCACTGCTAGACTAGTTCCCCCCACGAGTTACCAGTAGGCTACCTTCAAAGTAGTTGCCAGGATTTGACCACTGGGTCCACTGCTAGACTAGTCCCCCCCACCAGTTACCAGTAGGCTACCTTCAAAGTAGCTGCCAGGGTTTGGTAAAAATGACCACTGGGTCCACTGCTAGACTAGTTCCTCCCACGAGTTACCAGTAGGCTACCTTCTAAGTAGCAGCCAGTATTTGGCAAAACAGACCACTGGGTCCACTGCTAGACTAGTTCCTGGCTAGATTGGCTCAATTCCATATCCATCATTACCAAGAATCATAATCATTAAATCAATAGTGAAAAAAAGGTTTATTAAAATAAATTAGTACGATTACTTTACTTATTACTTTGAGTACATATTACTGTTTTGAATACAATTGGTTTTCCCTATTTAGGTATATTTCATGAGAGGAAACAACTACTGTATTTCATTTTGAACTAAGTACTCATATAGTGCTTTCTAAAAATAAAAAAATTAATAATTTGTATTTTTTTTTTTTTGCTTTACAAATTTATTACCTATTTTTTTGTTTCTGTCAGCCCCTCAGTTTTCTTCAATATGTGTTTCTTTTTTAAGCTATATGTATAATCTAATGTGAATAAATTATGATAATTAATTTATCAGTATCATAATATAATATTCATAATTAAAAATTGTTGTAGAAAATAGGTTTTATTATTTGGTTTT
Source organism: Halyomorpha halys (assembly GCF_000696795.3). Taxonomy (NCBI): domain Eukaryota; kingdom Metazoa; phylum Arthropoda; class Insecta; order Hemiptera; family Pentatomidae; genus Halyomorpha; species Halyomorpha halys. Next base: position 475,103 of record NW_027116652.1, on the reverse strand, counting down.
TACATAAAACAGTAGTTGGTGACACTGCTCTCTGCAAGAAAATCTTTGTTTGGGGCAGTGGGTAGTCCATCTATTGGTGAAATCATACACTCACTGTCTTTGTTTATAAAACCCTCCCTAAATTCCGCAACATAAATTTATTATGTTGGTGGGTTCAATAATGCATTTATTAGATGTTTGGAAATCCACATAATTCGAGTTTTACATTTATATGGATTCCTTTGAATTACTTACAAAATTCCTTTCTATTGCATTTTTTTTTAGTAATAATTGCATGGTAATTCTATTTGTATAATGATAATAATTATAACATAATTGTACTTGAAAAATTCCATTCTATTCCAATTATTTTTTTACAATTATATTGATTTACAAATATCTAATAGATTTATTTTTGAACCCAACACTATACAGTTATTCACTATGTTTATATATTCATAATCATCCTTCCAGAGCAGTGATAAATATACAACCATCCATTACAATTAGTTAACCCTCGAATGTGTAGTCACACATTTATATCTCTTAGTAAATTCTACCTACGTAGAAAGAAAAAACAGTATTAAATCACTATATGAGTAAGAATCAAACTTTGGGCATGTTTGAAAATGGTTTTTGAATTAATTTTCTCTAATAATTTCATTTTATGACATAAACATTGTTTGAATTAGA
>NW_027116652.1:472997-473796 GCF_000696795.3 Halyomorpha halys | reverse complement strand
AGTAAGAATCAAACTTTGGGCATGTTTGAAAATGGTTTTTGAATTAATTTTCTCTAATAATTTCATTTTATGACATAAACATTGTTTGAATTAGAATTTTGATTCTGAACTGAAAAAGACAGGCTGGCCTAACAAGATGGGTAGTCAATAGTGTCAACCTACCTCAACAGATTTGTGCAACAGAACAAAATAAATGAAAAAATCCTGTACTTCAAAGATTTAATTAATTAAAAATAAAATGTGATGAACACTGAAGTCTCTGTGGGCGATCCCCAAATATATTTATATATTTTGGGGTAAATCACCAAAATATCATATTCCAGAATTCCCCTACTTGACAAATAAAAAAGAGAAACCATCGTACAACCCTCTTCCCTACTCCTCTCCCTCCTATCTAGGAGATGGTAACGGGTAGAGTTGAAGTTTCTTGAGGGGCAAATTTTACTTAGCGATAACATTGCTGGGTTTAAAAAAGAAAACCAATCATCTGCAAAAAAATATTATTAATATATGGTAACTTGAAGATAAAACAATTAAATTATAATATGAATCATTTAGTGCCTCTCATACTTTATTTTTAAAAATAACTTACTATAACAAGCATTAATAAGTAAAAATCATTAATTTCAAATTATTTCTATTTTACTTTCAGATGCATTCATTATTGCTGGATCGTTCTGTTTTTTTCACTTTTATATGGATTGGGAGCATCACAAACAAGTTCTTCAGATGAAGGAACTAAGTTGAACAGAGTTTCTCAAAAACTACAAAATGGAAATGTAATCGTTATGAAAATGAC
>NW_027116652.1:469114-471182 GCF_000696795.3 Halyomorpha halys | reverse complement strand
AAAAAACCCTTAGTAGCAGTACTCTTTAAAAGAATATCAAATATATATGCCGACCAAAACAGAATAAATAAAATATAATTCTTTGTCAGTAATTCAATCAGTAATGTATAATTTCCTTTAAGAGTCTCTTAGTGTTTTGGTGTTTTATTGAATACATATGAAGGCCTTAAGGTAAGAAAATGATAAGCAACATGATGAAAATTGTTTCATTATTTCAAAAAGTTGTTCAATTTTTATTTAATGTTCATATTCTACAATATCAGAGGTAAACGAATTACGGTGTGAGATACAATGAACTCAATAAAATGCTTTATAGAGATACAAGGAGCCTTTTGTACTTTGAAATTTTGGCTTTTTACACTATTGTCTAAATTTTTTTTTGTTCCTACGATATTTCTTCCTTTTTAAGTCTAAATACTCTATTCAGTCCCAAATAAAAGTCATTATTATCTAGTTTATATTAATTCCAATAATCTTTTGTTTTTGTGGTTTTTGAAAGCGATTTCAATTTCTATTTAAGGACATGGTGTTAACATCTGTTGTCCTTCCAATATAGTTCTAGTAACTTATTTAATATCTAATTCTAGATAAAGTAAAGGAGAACTTTTAATGTTTTTATTTTTAAAAAACAAGTAATCTTTTTTAATTTAGCTGCAATGTTCTTGTAGTCTTGTCATTCTCAATGATCTTCCTATTTACATTTGTACTTTTTTAACAAATTGTCTTCTCTGGACAATATCCCAAGTTTAATAAATCTCTCTTGAACTTCTTTAGAGAGTTGAGAAAGCGCTAGATTCTTTATGGTATTCTACAATCTTTGTCCATTATAAGTTCAAAATTCCTAACCAGTTTTATTTTCTCCGGGGGAAGGAGATCCTAGTTGATTTTTTACAGTGCTCAAATTATTATTTATGTTAAGACTGGCCAATACTTGTTGAAAATTTAGGTTGGAGCAGCTGGATTCCGCAGCTCTCCCATCTCCACTGAATGTAAAATTTGTCTTGTTCTTGTACACTTTGAGGTCCATCTACAATGGAGCTCTTAATTAAGATGAGGGATCTGTCTCATGTAAATTACATTTGTTTTTATTGATAAAGCAATTATTTCATTTGTCAGACCAAAGTGAAAAACAAACTAAAGCACCAGCATATCTCATTCCATAGTTGAAAAAATGTTGTAGATCAATCTGAGTGGATAATAATTCCTTATAATTTAAGCTAATTCAATTGGTCTTAAAAGTATTACCAAATCCTCTGTCAACACCAAAAGGTACATTCTATCATTTGTTCATTTTAATTAAAATTTGGTAAGCTGAAAGTTAAAGTTTTTTTATGGTACATTTTCCTTTCTTAAAATCTATCTTATGTCTACCTATTTTGCATTTCTTAAATAATGAGAGTTAGTTTAAAATGATATGTTAAACCATTCCTTCCATTTTCATCTTTACTATATACATTTCAAATAGAATTTTATATAACGTATAAATTTTAAGATTTTTTATCACTCTTATATTACTAAAATTGATTTAGAAAGAAACACCTTAACAATTAATAAAATTATTTTTCAGGAAAATTCTTTTACAAATGATTTTAAAATCAAATACAGGATGGTCACTAAATCAATTATATATGAGATATTAATAGTCTCTAAATTAAGTATAATATTAATTTAAATGTAACTAAATAAATCTGTACTGCTATAATCTATGCAGGTCAGGGGTACAATGTTTTGTAAGAAAGTACCAATGGTTGTGCAAGGTGGTGATTTGGCTGACCAAATTCTGAAATCATGCTCAACCCCTAGATTTTCCCTAGTTAAGGTTATCCACTTTATGAGGCTGGGTGGACCCTGAAGGGCTCCTTAACCCACATGGTTTACTCATGGCTACAGTATCTGAATAAATAATTGTCTTTTTACAACCAAACTAGAACCTCGATCCTTGGAGTTAGTAGCATAGTACTTTACTTCTGAACCACACTGTTCCCCAATATTAATTTGTCTACATATATATTGATTTATTCAGAATACCAAATATTCAAATTTATATTTTCTTAATGGTCTTATTAAT
>NW_027116652.1:466905-467197 GCF_000696795.3 Halyomorpha halys | reverse complement strand
TTAGGACTGTGTTAGGGTGGGTTGGGATGTCAGCTGTATAAACCGTATAAAGACAACTTTTAATTTTAAAATACCACATTTCAAAAAACATTAAAAATAGAAAATAATCTCTTGCGGGTGGTGACACCGCACCACTCTTCCCCCAGTAACTTTGTTACGTTAGAAATCGCAAGGGAAAATGCACTGCTCTTCCTGAACGCGTCTTCTTCAAAAGTGGTTTAGGCTGCACATGAACCCCCGGTTCATCAGTTGGTGGTCCAATTGATTGCTCTGATGGTGAATCGCTGTCATC
>NW_027116652.1:465656-466855 GCF_000696795.3 Halyomorpha halys | reverse complement strand
GTCTTCTTCAAAAGTGGTTTAGGCTGCACATGAACCCCCGGTTCATCAGTTGGTGGTCCAATTGATTGCTCTGATGGTGAATCGCTGTCATCACACAATAGATGCGCTGGCTTTAACCGGTCAAGCGACACATTTACTTCTTTATCTTTGATGTTTAATGACTAGTACTACTGCTCGTCTAATGACAACAAGTGGGCCTTCATATGGCTTTTCCAAACTTGCCCTTACGCGATCCACTCTAACAAAGACGTGTGTGGCGTTTGATAAGTCTTTATGGATAAAGGAAGTAGTTTTGTTTTTTGTTTTACTGGTCTTGGGCGCAAAAAGTCCATTTGCTGGCGCAGCATGCTGATGAATGTTGGAACATCCAAACTAGCCTTGGGAGTCTCAAAGGCTCTCTGTATACCATCTCTGCTATGGCTTGAATTAATTCAATAATTATACCAAATCTCTTTGAATTAAAACCATTTTGATAACCTTTAAATTGTATGAAGCTCCTCTAAGAATTAAAACCATTGATAACCTTTAAACTTTTTTTTATGACCCCCTTCCAAGTTAACATACAAGGTTTACCTAACACCATTGCGGGGAGTCAAGATGTCATTTCGTGGGACCGCCACATAATTATAAGTCGAAGCGGCGCCGCTCCAGTTCCCAGGTTGCAAAGAACTACGATTCGGCTCTCAATTTATTACCATAAATATCTTCCAATTATTTTGAGAAACATGTATCTAAAGAACTTAATGTATTATGATGTTTCCTCATACACACTAGAGGTGCAGTAATGTATAATAAATAAATGGTGCAGCAATTCGTAATAAATACTTTATTTTCTATTCATAAATTGCTTATTTAGAGCACATATTTATCTAATTATTTATGTTGTTTGTTACGGATAGATGACCCCAAGCGAATACTTCTCATTACTGCTGGCCGGTATGTCCAATGTGTGCTGGCCTATTGAGAATCTCGACGGTATCCTGAAAACAACAACTTGCCCTTGTGGACAATCCAATGAGGTCTATATTATCGTTGAACATGGATTTCATAATGTTCTCAATGATCTTTGTTAGTTAGTTAAATATGCTGTCAGATTACCTTTTATAATTAAGGTATTCTGACAGAAATCCGAATGATGGACTTTTTGAATTTGTGGATAATAAGGTGTCTTAAAATTAATGATAATTATTTTTTTTTTT
>NW_027116652.1:462297-464461 GCF_000696795.3 Halyomorpha halys | reverse complement strand
AAACAACCTTGGAAATATGAATAAAAATGAATTTAGTAGATAGTACTTGAAATTAATACAAGATAAAATATAGTATTGTAGAGGCAAAAATCATACAAATTCTTACATTTTCTTCCGTAACTTTCATTATGTTTATGTTTTTATTTACATGTGCACTGCCTGAATTTCAACAATGTTTTTGTATTAGTTGTTTTGTATATATTACCTCTTATTATTATACCTAATATTATATTTTATCTAATATTAGTATCAGGCCGAAACCTCTGACCGCACTCCTGACCATATTCTCCTCATATCAATTTACTGTCGACTGTTAACGCTTCTTTGCATATAACTTCCCGTCATAAGTATTGCACACTTTGAATGTTTGAACACTTTGAAAGTTGAACACTTTGAAATGTTTGAATTCTAAAAACGTCTGTTTTTTCATAATAAAGAAAGGTTCTAAAGTCTTAATGATAATAAACATTTTTAAACTGGACATAAACAAGTATTATGAAAATTAATTACAATATTTCTACCATTAAACAAAAAAAAATTAGAAATACTACTTTTTAAAATTTTCCTTTTTTAGAATTTTAACTTTTAAATTTTTAATATACATTTAATAAGGCGTATATCCCCCTCTGGCTTCAATTACTGCTTCCACTCGTCTTGGCATACTTGTAAAAATATTTAGAAGAAAATCTTGGGGTATATTGTTCCATTCCTCCAATATAGCTTTAATATTTCAAGGGTAGTAGGAAGTGAATCTCGTGACCGTACCTTTCTTTAATAATTCTAAACGTTCGGTTAAGGACTTCTTGCTGTCCTTGTTCATAAACAAAGTATGAATTAAGGTCAAACCAAGAAAATCTCGAGAATTATGGGTGTTGCAATACTGTTTACGGGGAGTGTATTTTTATTTTTTTTTTAAATTTATAAGCAAAGTTATCATTCAGAGACTAAGGATAGTTGGTGGTGCAGTAACGTCTCCTAACCAATATCCTTTCATGCTCCTTATGGTCCGGATGGAAAGACTGCAATTTCTCGGAGGCGCCACTATCCTGACCGAGAGGCACGCTGTCACGGCAGCACACTGCACAAAATCGCTTGCACGAAATGCGGAAATGGGTGTTGTCCCTGGAGTTCACGACAAGTCACAATGTTAGTAATAAATAGTTTATTCTTCTTCTTCTTAAATTTTATAGGAAATTACTATCAATCAATCTTGAAAAAATCAATAGCAATAGGGCCTCCTGATAAGTAGTATCTTCATTCAAAATAATATATCAGTAATTTCATTTGACGTTTCGGAGATCGAACCTAAGCTCAGAACTAAAATTAACAATTTCGAACAAACGAATTGTTCAGTAATAACAGAGAAACAATAATTTAATAGATTTTTAAAAACGATATATAACAATAAATTAGTCAGTTAAAGATTAGTATTCTTTCTTGTTATGTAAATATGCTTTTCTTCCTCAATTTCCATGGTTTTTATTTAGTCAAATTATTAACACCTTATTGATGGATGACTTTACAGTGGTGTTGTAGTGGAAAGTAAATTTCCATTAAGTTTATGAAAAATACTCTTAAAGATTCTCTCTTTTAGGAAAATTAATTAAAAAGTTATAATTTTCCTAAAATGGCACTGTTAAGTAAGTCATTGATACTTAAAATACTTAATAAGATTAAACTTCTTATCCAGGCTATTTGTGTTTTATATGTTTAATTTGATATGATTTTAAAATGTTAAATGTTAAAACTATAGGATTCTGAGGAGCCTAATTTAAACTGCTTTGTTATAGTTAAATGCAAAGGAGCTTCCAGCGGATTTTGTGGGAAACTTGTTTTGTAACCTTGTAATTTTTACGAGATAATAAATTCTCCAAGAGCTTCCATCACATTATCTCACTTGTTCCTTGTTTCCCCTCATAGTATTTTTTTTTCCATTACTATATTAGAGTTTAAAATCGTCCTAAATAAAAACAACATAAGCTACAAGAAACTAACCTTTCAAAACGACAAAATGGTCTGCAGCTCAGCTAGTCTGTTGCGTGATTCCATTGTCCATTCATCTCACCTATTAACAAACTATCAACCATGTTAAATGTTGTATCGTTTTAACATACTAAAAAAGGGAATATTTCTCCATTGAACACACTTTAACATGTTAAATTAA
>NW_027116652.1:460446-460807 GCF_000696795.3 Halyomorpha halys | reverse complement strand
TAAATGTATAACAAAATATAAACATAAACTATTTTATGAGATATCTGTTGCTGTTTATTTTCAAATAATTACTTTATATCAGGTTCATATTTCGTTTTCATTAGTTTGACGCATTTGGCTGTTAATTCTCTGTCAAGTCTATTTATTTTAGAAGAGAAAGCTTCCCATAAAGTATCTTTGACCACTTTTTAAAAATTTTCTTAATGTTGTCGTTAAGTTTGGGTACCTATTTCATTTAGAAAAAAAAGTATTTCGTTTACGTATTATGGTTGGATTATTATTATTGTTTCTGGTATCAGTTAAACAAATTACTACTGTACTCGATTGAATATAGATCAAATCAGGATGGTCTTATAGTAAT
>NW_027116652.1:449206-455344 GCF_000696795.3 Halyomorpha halys | reverse complement strand
ACTCACTATGTTTTCGGGACCAAGATGGCTGCCCAGGCTTCTTACTGCATATCCTTGCCACTAGATGGCATCATGAATTTCCTTTCAGAAGTGAGGGGGGCGCCTTACTTAAACAGACCTAGTAAAAATGATTTTATTAATTCTGAGAATTAAATTGAAATATTGAAAAACGCTACGAACTTATTTTAGAACCCAATATGAACAATATACTTGCTATAATTAATATTAGAAGATCGTTGACTGACCGTGTGTAATATACAAAAGGAAGGATCATCTTTGGGTGCGGTCAAAATAACTCAAATTGTAATTAAACTATTTATTGTGGACTTATGTTTCGTCCCAAATTGGAGGGGTTCATCAGGGCTAAAATAAATACCAAACAATTAAAATAATTTTTTATTATCTATTCTCTTACTCTATTACATTATTTTAGTTGTTTGTATCATTTTTAACCCTGAGGAAGCCCTGCAAAGTGGGGCAACACATTGGCTCGCAATTAATAGTTTAATTACCATTTGAGTTATTTAGATCGTACCTGGACCGTCTTCCTTTAATGTAATTCTGTTATTACATATCGTTAAACTCAATATCTCAATAGTTATTGGAAAAGTGTATTAAGAAAAAGCAAAGGAAATTTCATTTTTTTAGAACATTTTGTATATTTTTCTAGTAACCCAGAACAGTATAGTCCCAGTGACGAAGCACTTAGAACATGAGGAATATAGCTCTCATACTATCCAAAACGATATATCCCTGCTCTTCCTGGCATGGCCGCTCGAGTTCGGACCGAACGTGAGCCCTATCTGCCTGCCGACCAAGCAGGTGTCTTTGGATAACGTGGATGCCACGATGATAGGTAAGTATATTGCACACAATCCACAAAAACAAAGGAGTTGCCGTTCGTTCCTGTACTTATAAAGGTGGCTCTACACGTTTCCAAACATCGCCAAATTCGCGTATGTGCAAGTGTTCAGGCCACTTTTATTCCATTACCCCAATTCTATTAATTCTATAATATAAATTCCAAACTCACCGTATTTCAACAGTGTAAGAATCTCTAAGTGAGCTTTTGCTTAGAAGTAATGCCTAACTACTGCAGTATAACCTCTTTGGATTGGAGATAATAGTGTGATGGTGATCTTAGCTAGTGAAGTGTGTTTTGTTTTTCCTTACCTAGTTTACCAGTTGTTATTTTTACTCCCTTTTCAACTTAACAGTTTTGTGTCTATCAGAAAACATAGTGTCTATTTCACCTAATATATCAAACAGTGTTATGAAACATTTATTGACAGTTACAAGTTCAAAACTAACTATTCATAAATACAACAGTGCTTATCTTACTTTGTTACAGTAAAGTAGTAAATCCTTTATTTAAATTAATCATTTATCTGTTTTCACCCTCTACCAAACGCAATAGTTAATACCCAAATAAATTATCCGAAGAACTTATCTTAGTCTGGGCATACATAGTGTAAGGGTGTCCCTGGGCATCCAGGCTGTGGCCCCAATATTTGGTCTTCTGTGCGGCGGATATATTGTTTTAGGAGTTCTAAATTTTCTTTATTGTATTTTTAAAATTAATTGATCATGGGTGGATATAAATATGGATCCAAACAAACAGAGGGCACTTTTCGCCAGAAGATAACCTTATTACGCCGTCGCCTTTTAGCATTTGCAGACGACATCAAGGCTATTAGAGATCAGGGACCTGCAACAATTCAGTCTGATGAAGCAATAGATATTTTTCAGGGAATGTATAGTGGTCTGGAACAAACATACCAGAAGTTTGAGAACACCTATTTTGAAATGGAGGAAATGTGTAATATCAACAACTGAGATGTTTTTCCAAAACCATTATTACTACTAATACTACTATTATGTGGATCTGAGGCCCTTTATTGAAGACGAACTCCAGCAACTGACACGATCATCATTAGACACCACTTACCAGTCCAACTATGCAGAACGCATTCATGCTGCACCACCTAGACCAAAGCGCAATCAATCTGGTCAGTTGGACAGAGTTACCTCACTTCACAACATGAATTCACCTACCAGGACCACAAAATCACCTCAGCGGTTCCAACGTTTCATTTGTTAAGAGGCTCTTGTAATAAAGGAATGCCCTAAATTTTGTTTGGCTTCTCCAATCAACAGATTAAGCATGTTAACGACTTAGCCAGGGTGCAGAAATTGCTTATGTCCCAGACATAAAACACTAATAGATCGATCTGTCTTCTTTGTACCAAGTCAATCGACAATCTTGTTCAACGGTTTTGAGAGATGGAGGAAGTTAATAGACCTATTCCACTTTCTAAAGAAGACGAAGAAGAAGGAATGTGAAGAGTTTTTTAAGGAAACGACCTACCGCTAAACTTCTGGGCATTACGTGGTTGCACTACCATTTCACTCATCCGAACCTGATTTAGGTTCTTCAAGAACGCAAGCTCTCTCACGCCTTTACTCCTTAGAAAATAAACTGTCCAGAGATCATAAGCTTCGCGAACTGTATTGCGAATTCATGTCAGAGTATCTTAAATTGGGACATATGCAGTTAACCATAGGACCGTCTAGATATATAATACCTCACCATGTCGTTCAGAAAGGAGGCTCTGATGCAGTCAGAGTGGTTTTTGACCCTTCTGCAAAAACATCCAAAGGTTCATTGAATCATAAGTTGCTGACGGGGCCACAACTTCAGAATGGTTTAGTAGATATCATTGTTTGATTTCAAAGGCACTCAGTTGTATTCACCACTGATGTGGTAAAAATGTTTCGTCAGGTACTGATTCGTCCCTCAGATCGAGCTTAACAACAGATACTTTGTAGATTCAGCCCTGATGCACTAGTGGATACCTACGAACTTAAAACTATCACATATGGCTTGAAGTCGTCCCCATACTAAGCCATGCTGGTCATTCATCAATTGATTGAGGACGAGGGAGAACGGTATCCTGAGGCTTCATCTGCACTCATAAATTACGTGTATGTTGATGACGTTGTCACTGGTTCAAGCGACATCGCTAGCGCCATAGCTCTAAAAAACAATTACAGAAATCGCTTTTGAAGGGTTGTTTTCATTTATCGAAATGGACCAGCAACTCTACAGAAGTGATTGCGGAAGAGGATGAGTCCAGTCAATTGCTGTTCAACATCAGCAGAATAACATCGAACTCAGCTATTCTGGTCATAGTGTAAGGGTGTCCCTAGGATATCCAGGCTCTGGCCCCAACAGCAAGCGTGTGGGTGAGTTATTTGGATTGGCTGAGGGCAATTTAGCCTGATTTAGCGGTTGACCCTTCGGATTCGGGTTTTTGGACACAAATCAAAGGGGACTTGTGCTGCATCCATAGGTTTGATTTCAGTTTGAATAGTTTTGAAACTGCCAACTGATGAATGTTTGTGCTCTCCGTGTTTAATTCATTAGGGAATTTTCCCAGGATTCAATAATTAACTCTTGTTTAAGATTGTATATTTTAAAGTTCTATCGATTTGGTGTAAATATATTGTTCCAAATCCTGTTAATTAACTTTAGCAGATTATATTTGATTTTATATAGCACTAATATATATTTATGAAGATAGGTGATTAAATTAAAAATATTCTGATAAAAATTATAGAAAGAAGGTTGAATTTATATGTTACTTATATGAACTGTTATCATCTCACATCTAATTTGCTGATATGTATAGTTCCTTTCATTTCACTTACCTCTTTTTGCTCCATTTTACAACGAAAATAGTCAAATCGAATGTAAAAGCCGAAAAAATTCAAAATAACAAAATGTTCGTTGTTTCCTTTGTTCACCAAGCAATTGTCTTGGGTTTGTGGTAAGTGGTAGAGGTGTAGATCTAGTATAAGATACTTGATCAAATGTATGTGTGATTCACAAATGACGATTTTCATCAAAATCTATGATGATAGATCACAATCAAAATGTGACCAAAAGATGACAGTGTGAAAATTATTGAATATTGCGTTAAAGTTCAATAATTATTTTTAAGATTTGAATCATGAAAATAACAATAACTAATGACCATAATATATAGGGGTGCACATAAGGTTTCCCCGTTTTCTCACTGTTATGGTAATTTCAAGACTAAGTGAAGTTCATTCATTACATTAATGGTGCCTAATAAATTTCTCCGCCGCCCATCCTCCGAAAAACTAGAGTCATACAAAGCGGCCAGAAAACATGCAAAAATAGTAAAAAATATCATGGCAGAACTTTCTAAGAGAAACTGTAACTCACCAGGAATTGTTTTCCGGCTGAAAGCAAAATTATGGTCATTTACCTCAAATAAATTGTCTGAAAATTTGTGACCATTATGAAACTGATCCTTTAATCTTAGCAAACACTCTAGCATTTCTGTGATCCCTCATCAACTGTAACTTACTCTACTCACTTCCTTACCATAAAGCAAGCTATCGAATCAATACCACTATTTATCACTATGATCCACTTGATCCACTAAACCTGTCCTTTTCCATGCACGAATTTCTAGCCGCTTTGAACTCCAGGAAAGATTCCTCACCCGGTCCGGATAAGATCTGCATTGCTATGATAAAAACCTCTGTTCCTTTAATAAATCTACAATTTTAAAGATATTTAATAAAATATTTTTGTCTAATAGTTTTCCGAATGCATGGAAGGAAGCGATGATGATTCTTATTCTGAAGATAGGCAAAGACCCCATGGATGTTTATAGTTATAGACAGATCACTCTCTCCTCATCTATCTGTTAATTGATGGAAAAACATATTTCTAATAGACTGATATGGTACTTGGAAGCTAATAGTGTACTGTCAGCATGGCAGAGTGGGTTCAGGAAAGGGAGGAGTACTAGAGACAACTTGGTTCGGTTACAGTCCGATATCCTAAAAGCCTTTGATAATGAGAGAAAAGTATTAGCAGTATTTCTTGATATAGAAAATACTTTTGATAGGACCTGGAGAAGATTTATGATTGACACTGTAGTTAGTATCGGGAATAATGGTCATATTCTAAAGACAAATTAGGTGACGCCAACTTCATTTCTACTGACGACTTCATTTATGGCTGCCAGGTCATTTTGGGATCACTGGGAATGAAAAGGCAGACTAGCTACAAAGACAGGTCAAGTCGTAACATCATCACCATGCAAAGATGTTATTTCTTCGAATGGTTCATCACGAGAGACAACAAGTTAAGAATGGTCCAACAGGCAGTGAAACGTTCAACCAGAAACTTGAATCTGCTACGGAGAGAAGATGTATTAACGCGTCTTCGGATAGGCCATACTCGACTCACCCACTGTCAGCTCATGAAAAGAGAAAATGCACCGATATGTCGCTACTGCGGAAACGATCTCATCGCTAGGCATATTCTCACTGAATGTATTGCTTGCGAACCCCACCGGTTCTCTTCAGATTTACAGGAGATGTTGAGAGAAGATCCCACAACTATAACAAAACTTTTTCACCTTTTAAAAATAATTAACATCTATGATCACACATTTACTCACTACATCAATTCTAATTCTAACTTTGTAAAATGTTAATTGTAATTGTAAATTTGTAACTTTCACACTTTGTAATTGTAACTTTGTGAACATGTCAATTGTAATCTACTAAGTTTGTAAATCTAGTGTAAATGGTCCTTGGGTCACTACTGGGCTAAACACATATTTCAAATAAATAAAAAAAAAAGGCTTAATGGATGATGATGCTACCCTGAATGCTTTGTAATGTTGATTATTGTCTGAAGGTTGGGGTACGACCGGAAGCAACCAAGCTACCTCCAAGTTCCTCAAGAGGGCAGACGTGAAGATCTTATCGCACTCCGAATGCAACTCCCTGTGGCCCCGGTACAATCCCACACCCGGAAAATTCAAACAGATTTGCACAAGAGGAAAGGGCCAGGGAGCCTGCTTGGTAATAATTTATTATTCTATTTGAAAAGATTGTATACACAAATATTTTACTTTATGTAATTTATAATAGTATTTAATTAATTTATGTAGTGATTATTATAGTGTGTGCACTTGTGCAATGCACTCGTTCTATCGTTGTACTAGCGTCATGCATTTATACATTCTAATAACCAATATAGGTGAGAACCATTTTGGAGGTCTTTCCTCATTAATTACTCCAATTTTC
>NW_027116652.1:442473-449156 GCF_000696795.3 Halyomorpha halys | reverse complement strand
ATCCCCGTCCCGGAATATTCAATCAGATTTGCACTGGAGCCAAGGGCAAAGGAGCCTGCTTGGTAATAATTTATTATTCTATTTGAAAAGATTGTATACAAAAATATTTTACTTTATGTAATTTATAATAGTATTTAATTAATTTATGTAGAGATTATTATGGTGTGGGCTTCTTTCCAGTGCCTTGGATGATCTTAGCATAGAAGTGGTAGGTGATAGGGCTAAAAAAAAAAAAAATTAAAAACAGTATTTTCCCTCAAGCTATGACAAAAAAAAGGCAAAGAATTAATGACTGTTGCCTTGGCTAGGATCGTTCTTTTATCAATAAATTGGTAAACAGAACTATTCACTTTCATTACGTTTTCCTGGTCTTTAACCAAGCTAATTTGCAATCACAACGACAATATTATATTCCTTTTAATCGATATAGTTTTTGTGTTCTTAATTTCGATCCGTTACAAAAAATATATGTATTATTATATTTCTTGTTCGAGACTGATTTTTTAGCAATCATAATAAATAATATCGATATAGTCTCAACATGTTTATCCTCCTATAACTCCTACGTTTCGTCCAGTCTTGCCGTTCTTAAGGATATCATATTTATAATATCAACAGTACAGGAAGTTAAACAATGTATTGTTGATAAAGTGATTGCTATGATTGTACGAGGATAAGTCAATTATTATCAGCTATATAGTTTTATTGTAACCAAATAGGAAACTTACAAGTACATCATTCTTTGACATAGTCCCCTTGCTTATCAACGCACTTGTTCCATCGTTGTACTAGCGTCATGCATTTATACATTCTAATAACCAATATAGGTGAGAACCATTTTGGAGGTCTTTCCTCATTAATTACTCCAATTTTCAACTCAACCCGTGTACACAAAAAATAAGAACTCATTAATAAATTCAATAATCTGTGCCAAGAATCACTAACTAGCTAAATTTATCCCAAAGGTCAAGGAAATTGGGGCCTTAATATCTCATCAACTGATATCCCATCTAATGTACTCAACATTCTTAGCCTAGGCCCTAACTTCTCCATACCCAAATCTTCACTAAAAATTATTCCAGAACTGCTTACAGACTTGGAATAGATTAACAACGACCCCTGTTTCATCATTCTAATGAGAGTAAGGAATTATCACTCATTACCATTTGGAATACTGTCTCTAATTACCTCCATCCTTTTCTTCCAAATTTTTTCCCCTTTCTTTTAAAGATTTTTCTTTCACCCGATCCCTCTTTAGATCTCATGATGCCATTATTATCACCAAAGCTGACAAAAGGAACAAGACTGTCATTATGAACCGCATGATAGATATCTTAAATTCTAAATTAATTAATTATCCTGCATATAGGAATCTCATCTTATATAATTTAGTTGCTCCTTATTAAACAAATTCTCTTAAACAACAACTTCCCTCCTAAAATCATCGACAAACTCATTTAAAATTATAAAAACCGTACCCCTTCTACACAAAACTCTATACAATCTCTTTCCATCCCCTTATATAGATCATTACCTTGTATCCCTTTTCTTTCAGATAACATTCATAAACAATTACGTTCCTCCATTCGCAATCTCTACCTAGCATTCAAAACACGTAACAAACTATCTTTTATCACTACACCCATCTTGAAGATCCTATCTTCCTCAATACCGTTCTCATGTTGTGTACCGTATTCCCTGTTCCACTTCTAATCGTAACGCATCTTACGTTGGTGAAACAAAAGTTTACTTAAAGATCGCATAACCCAGCACAAATATTCCGTCTCCTCCCGTTCAATCACTCTTTTGATTTTGATAATACCTCCATACTACCCTTTGCCCCTAACCACGACAAACGACTATTACCTGAAAGCATTTGTGTACAATTAGAGGTTTCCCCAGTCAAGCACAAAACGGACAAACAAAACCTATACCTAGCTTATTCCCAAATAGTTAATTTATTAAAGTATTCATAATTTATTTTATTTTATTTTTTATTATATTCGTCAGGGGAGGGGGGTACGAAAAAAATTTATAATTATTATTTTATTTATATTTTCTTTTTTTCTAAATAACTCCTTGCTTACCGTAAATTTCTTATTTTACTTCTTATTCTTATTACATTGTTCCCCGTTTTCTACATTCATATGGCCTAGTACTACCATTATGTTTTTTTAAAAAAATAGGGCCTTCAAGTCTTCACTACAATTATTTAATGATACTTAATTACAATTCTCTGACGTTTGGGCTCGCATAATTTTTACATTCCCTAACTTTACTTCTATTTTTTCATTTTCATTTCGTATCAACTGTTTTTTCACAACAGTCTTTCTTGACAGTTACGTTTCTGGTGAATCCTTTATCCTTCCGTCGCTCACTCTAGCGAGGCTTTCTACAAATCAATCAGTTTTAGCCAAGATTCCCCTCTAGAATGTAAGTTTATTCTCTCGTTGTCATATTTCTTACATTATTTATTTGCCATTCTCTATATTTCTTCATCTACCTTATTTCTATTTTAAAAATATTGTTATTACGTACGCTTTAATGTTTATCTAACAAAATTTAAAAAAAAATAAGTTCATACTCACACTGTTATTCTTGTTTGTTCACACTGTTATTCTTCATCTCACATTCATATTCACATATTATTGTTATATATAAGTCACTCACTCATTGTATCATATATTTCATTTTCCGTCATATTGTTCAATTTGTAGATTGAAATTTGTTTTTCAATATTTTAACATCACTTACTTATCTTATATTATACATATCTTCTTACCTACATAATATTATATTTCATATTATTCAATCTGCTGCAGTCTAATTCCATAGCTATCAATTAATCATTTTGAATTATTCAAATCTATATTTTGTGTAATTTCAAATTTCTTTATATACTATTTTTTTCAGTTTTATGTTTCTCTAAATGATGGTTGTTATCTCTTTTGTTCTATAGCCCTGATGAAGACCTTAAACTCAGGTCGAAACGTTGGCATAAATAAATAATTTTTTCTTTATTTTTTTTTGCTGACCGCACCCCGACCATCTTCTCCAATCCGAGCCAGGAATGCACCCCTTCTTTCATTGCTTCGTCCGAGGTAAACCAACGGCCCCTTAATGCCTCTTAGTGGACCGAACCAGTGATAATCAGATCGGATAAGATCAGGACTATGTAGAGGATAAATCAATTATTCATTTTTGGCGGCGAACGTTCGTCCTACTCGTTCACCGGGCGTAATACTTGTGCGACCATTTTTGGTAATATTTGAACTTTTCATTCCATTCGTAGAACCTCCGTTGTGGCATAACGCTGTTCCAATACTGTACCGAAAGTCAAGATGGATTTCGGCTCCTGATACCCCTTTAGAACACAAAAACGGATCACTGAACGTTACTCTTCTTTGGTGTAAATAGAAAGCGGAGCAAATATAATTAACAGCACGACAGCGATAACGAAACTCACCTAGCAGCTTGGAACTTGCATAGACATAACAACAAATAAACAAAGCATGCGTAAACAGCGCATAGCGACAATGCTACTAACATGAACAAAAATATAACTAAATTGCGGATAAATACTGACTTACCATTGTAATAGTTATTGTACATTGAATAAAATTTTAATTAGTGAAATAGTGGATAAATATAGGTTAATTTACTTAGGTACAATTTTGAAACAGGCAGAATAGTCTACAATCTTTTAATAACTTTGTTATAGCTTATAATATAAATAAGATATGGACGAAAGTTTGGAGTTATTAGAGTATGTATAATCATGTTGAAACTTTATTTACTTTTATAATTGATATATTTCTTTAATTGTAGTCTTTTTTTTTCTTTTTTGTAATATTTAATTCTTAGATAAATACCTTCACAAGATTTATTTATACTTTTCTCGTTTCTTTCAGTAGTAGTTCCTGTAAAGCGGCGTTGTTGTTCTCATAAAATAATTTCCAAGTAACCAACTCAAAATTGCAGTCAAGATAGATATCTTGTAATCTTACTACTTAGGTCTGTGTAAAGCAGAAAGTTTCCGAACAAATAGAAAGTGTTTAAAGGCCTTATTGTTATCAGGGAAAGTTTTCATTCTGTCAGCTGCCATCTGCGCCGGACCTGCAGGGCCAATCCATTGACTGCGATAATTAACATTTAGCCGTTGTAGTGGACCTCTTCCGTAATGTGAAGGACAACCATCTAACGGAAGCCACATTTAAAAAGTATTATCCTGGGGACCATTGAACGTAAAAAGCTTTGTTAGGGCTCATATTTCACCAAATTTACTCTTCTATAACTAATGTTCTATTACGTTCTCTAGTTTTTTTGATAATTTTAAAGACATAGAGCTCCAAAATAAAAATGAATGTTTTTAAACGTTTTGAAACAGTTGCAATTTGTGTTCTCCTAACCTATACTTGACAGACTCATCAATTTTGACTAGTAATAATAGATTCCATTAAAGTAATAAAAGCTTGAAGTAATAAGAGCCGGAAAGAAAAAAAGGCAGTTATTTCACCCGCCTTTTTTTCTTTCCGGCTCTTGTACTTTTTGGAGCTGGTCCAGGTTGACTTTCGGCTACAAGTATTGTTCTGCAGTCCATAATTTAGTTTTCAAAAGTTAATTTAATTTTCATTTCATTGTCATTGTCAAGTTATTTATTTCGAAAGTAGCAATAGAAGTGTTAAAAAGAAATGAATGTTAAGAACAAAATATTGTGAAGATACATAAAAAAAGAAAATTACAATTTTTAAGCCAGTAAACCACCTCATCTAATGTAAAAATCATTACCATAACAGTAAAATCACCATCAAAATCAGTACCACTAACAGTAAAATCACTATCAAAATCAGCAGCACTGACAGTAAGATCACCATCAAAATAGTACCACTAAGAGTAAAATCACCTTCAAAATAGTACCACTAAGAGTAAAATCACCATCAAAATAGTACCACTAAGAGTAAAATCACCATCAAAATAGTACCACTAAGAGTAAAATCAACATCAAAATCAGTACCACTAATAATGGTAAACATAATCTTTAAATTGTGTATTTAATACTCCACTAACGCCTGTTGAACAGATTCGATACTTAGGACTCCATCTTGACAAGAGACTTACTTGGAATCCTCACACAAGACTGAAACGACAAGAAACTGCTCGTAGATTCCGATTGCTACAACACTTACCTGGCAAACGCTCTAAACTTCCCATTCACTACAAAAAATAAGTATACACTACGATAATCAGACCAATTTGGACATATGGAATTGAGCTCTGGGGCTCCACCAAACCATCAAATTCTTCCCGCATCCAATCGTTACAATCCAAAAATCCTACGTAAAGTCCTTGATGCTCCTTATTACATTACAAATAAACTCATGCAGATTTGACCCAAAACAGATTAGCGTCTTTTCATTCCAAACTCCTTAACCATCCTAACCCATTAATTCTTAATCTTTCATCCTTAACAGTCCCTGATAATCCTCCGAGGCGTCTGAAAAGAAAATGGCCACGGGACCTTCTAATTTAAATTAATGTTAGAAGTACCACCAATGGGTGGTTCCTTCCCAAGATTTTCAAGTGTATATGAAACATACAACATATTTACCTATTGTATTATTTTGCACAGTTGTAAATTACATTAAATAAATAAAAAAAAAAATTGTGTATTTCATAAGTTAAGAAACAGGAGGCTGGACCAGGCTAGCAAATTGGAGGCACCCTGATTCTTACACCTGTCTTTAAACACGACAGCTCTGATGAAGCTCTAAAATGTGCAAAAGTAAAAGAAAATATAGTTGAATACTATTTTTTGTTTCTTTTTGACCACCCTCCCCCCCACCATCTTCTTCATATTTCTAAATTGTGTATTTATACCTAACCATAAATGACCTATGAGTGATAAATGCAGCATAAATAAGGTGATGGTTTTGCCATTTTATATAAATGGAATTAACTCATGTCTTATTCATATGTATTCTTCATTTCTCTCCGTTTTCTTCTTTTCCTTAACTGTTTGTCAATCTACAGCACGTTTTAACAACATTTTTTTCGTCAATTAAGAATCATTATTATTTAGTAATTTGAAGTATAGCCTCATGTATTTTTGTTTCTTCACCACCTTAGCTATTCCTGATATCATATCCTTCCATTGCAGGGGGACTCAGGTAGTCCTGTCTTCTACCTTGATCCTGAGATATTCAGGTACGTTCTGGCCGGTGTGATTTCATACGGCGGTAAGGAATGCAATCCAGACCTTTCAACTGTGGAAAGCGACGTCTCTTATTATATGCCTTGGATAACATCGCACATCAAGAGTGAGTACAGGTTTTATTTACTTCTCTATAAAATGTTAATGATGATTAATTACTTACTTTGATAAACTCCTTTTAATTTCTAGCTTAACTAGCTTGAGTTTCGTTCTTTGCGTAGAGATATAGCTGAGCCTGATTCTAATCAGGAGTGATTTACTTATTTGAGTCTTTTGTTGGTCAGTAATTTTAATTACCGATTAGATGCATATCGAAGGTTGGCCAAGACGGTTTTACCTTAAAAATAATCGGGCAATTAGTTTTTACATATCTCAGGAAAGGTTTGTAAATGGAAAGTGCAATACTTCATTCAGAGGTTGTGCTGTCCACTGCGTTGGGTCGCTAAATACTTATAGCATACTTATTCCTAGT
>NW_027116652.1:439818-442423 GCF_000696795.3 Halyomorpha halys | reverse complement strand
GACAGGACTTTTTGAATGCCCTGGTATTTTCTTTTTTCTAAATAACTCCTTACTTACCGTAAATTTCTTATTTTACTTCTTATTCTTATTACATTGTTCCCCGTTTTCTACGTTCATATCGCCTAGTTCTACCATTATGTTTTTTAAAAAAATAGGGCCTTCAAGTCTCCACTACAATTATTTAATGATACTTAATTACAATTCTCTGACGTTTGGGCTCGCATAATTTTTACATTCCCTAACTTTACTTCTGTTTTTTCATTTTCATTTCGTATCAACTGTTTTTTCACAACAGTCTTTCTTGACAGTTACGTTTCTAGTACATCCTTTGTCCTTCCGTCGCTCACTCTAGCGAGGCTTTCTACAAATCAATCAGTTTTAGCCAAGATTCCCCTCTAGAATGTAAGTTTATTCTCTCGTTATCATCTTTCTTACATTATTTATTTTCCATTCTCTATATTTCTTCATCTACCTTATTTCCATTTTTAAAATATTGTTATTACATACGCTTTAATGTTTATCTAACAAAATTAAAAAAAAATAAGTTCATACTCACACTGTTATTCATATATAAGTCACTCACTCATAGTATCATATATTTCATTTTCTGTCATATTGTTCAATTTGTAGATTGAAATTTGTTTTTCAATATTTTAACATCACTTACTTATCTTATATTATACATATCTTCTTACCTACATAATATTATATTTCATATTTATCAATCTGCTGCAATCTAATTCCATAGCTATCAATTAATCATTTTGTATTATTCAAGTCAATATTTTGTGTAATTTCAAATTTCTTTATATACCATTTTTTCAGTTTTATGTTTCTCTAAATGATGGTTGTTATCTCTTTTGTTCTATAGCCCTGATGAAAACCTTAAACTCAGGTCGAAACATTGGCATAAATAAATAATTTTTTCTTTATTTTTTTTTGCTGACCGCACCCCCCGATCATCTTCTCCAATCCGAGCCAGGAATGCACCGCTTCTTTCATTTCTTCGTCCGAGGTAAACCAACGGCCCCTTAATGCCTCTTAGTGGACCGAACCAGTGATAATCAGATCGGATAAGATCACGACTATGTAGAGGATAAATCAATTCTTCATTTTTGGCGGCGAACGTTCGTCCTACTCGTTCACCGGGCGTAATACTTGTGCGACCATTTTTGAACTTTTCAATCCATTCGTAGAACCTCCGATGTGGCAAAACGCTGTTCCAATACTGTACCGAAAGTCAAGATGGATTTCGGCTCCTAATACGCCTTTCGAACTCAAAAACGGATCACTGAACGTTACTCTTCTTTGGTGGAAATAGAAAGCGGAGCAACTATAATTAACAGCACGACAGCGATAACGAAACTTACCTAGCAGCTTGGAACTTGCATAGACATAGCAACAAATAAACAAAGCATGCGTAAACAACGCATAGCAACAATGCTTCTAACATTAACAAAAATATAACTAAATTTCGGATAAATATTGACTTACCATTGTAACAGTTATTGTACATTGAATAAAATTTTAATTAGTGAAATAGTGGATAAATACAGGTTAATTTAGTTAGGTACAATTTTGAAACAGGCAGAATAGTCTACAATCTTTTAATAACTTTGTTATAGCTTATAATGTAAATAAGATATCCTTCAGGATGGACAAAAGTTTGGAGTTATTACAGTATAATGATGTTGAAACTTTATTTACTTTTATAATTGATATATCTCTTTAATTGTAGTCTTTGTTAATATTTTTTTTTTGTAATATTTAATTCTTAAATATCTTCACAAGATTTATTTATACTTTTCTCGTCTCTTTCAGTAGTAGTTCCTGTAAAGCGGCGTTGTTGTTCTCATAAAATAATTTCCAAGTAACCAACTCAAAATTGCAGTCAAGATAGATATCTTGTAATCTTACTACTTAGGTCTGTGTAAAGCAGAAAGTTTCCGAACAAATAGAAAGTGTTTAAAGGCCTTATTGTTATCAGGGAAAGTTTTCATTCTGTCAGAGACCTGCACGGCCAATCCATTGACTGGGATAATTAACATTTATCCATTGTAGTGGACCTCTTCCGTAATGTGCTGGGCAATCATCTAACTGAAGGCACATTTAAAAACTATTATCCTGGGAACCATTGAACGTAAAAAGCTTTGTTAGGGCATATTTCACCAAATTTACTCGTCTATAACTAATGTTCTATTACATTCTCTAGTTTTTTGGATAATTTTAAAGACATGGAGCTCCAAAATAAAAATGAATGTTTTTAAACGTTTTGAAACAGTTGCAATTTGTGTTCTCCTAACCTATATTTGGCAGACTCATCAATTTTGACTAGTAATTATACATAGATTTCATTAAAGTAATAAAAGCTTGGGGTGAAATAACTGCCTTTTTTTCTTTCCGGCTCTTGTACTTTTTGGAGCTGGTCCAGGTTGACTTTCGGCTGCAAGTATTGTTCTGCAGTCCATAATTTAGTTTTCAAAAGTTAATTTAATTTTCATTTCATTGTAAGTTATTTATTTCGAAAGTAGCAATAGAAGTGTTAAAAAGAAATGAATTGTTAAGAACAAAATATTGTGAAGATACATAAAAAAAGAAAATTACA
>NW_027116652.1:424187-439768 GCF_000696795.3 Halyomorpha halys | reverse complement strand
ATATTGAAAGTTACGTTGACCAGGCAGAGAATCAGCCGTAATCCTAACTCCCCTCGCAAACACAAATGTGTGGGATATTAAAATGAGAAATAAAGGAGTGTTATTCCAGTAAGTTAGTGAGTCATTTCAGTGTCCCTTTTTCCTTTTTTTTTTATTGTTTTCACTCCACTACACATAAATGGTGCCGAAAGGCGGGAATTTTGTCAATTGTTATTTCTTTCTCTCTCCCATTGTGATGAACTGTTATTTTAAGTTGGAATTTCTTTTTTCTTTTTGTGCTATCTCACTTTATTTTTTTTCTTCTTCTCTCTGTGACGAACTTAATTCCAACATGGTTAATGGAGAACAACAACCACTGGTATGAGCGCCAATTCTGAACTTCCCTCCGCCAATCAAGCGGTTCTGGTATCGTCTCCACTACCCGAGATAGCTCAGGCGCATGCCAATGTACTGGTTAAGCTAAAAGTGAGGACAGCCACGTCGCAAGATCTAAGGAAGGCTATCTCAGGTTCTTAGGTGAGATTGGCGAACTTAATCACTTCCTCAAAGTCAGCGATCGCATCATAGGAAGAATGGAGGCCAGAGTATCGGTGGATTTGTTAGGTAAGAATGATGCCATTAATTTGCAGAATTAAGCTGACCATCAATAATCACATTTAAGCTGACGTAGAGACGCCTTGACCAGTGGTCAAGGAACGATTGAAAAAGGCTTACGGAGGTGGAAGATGGATTCCGGAGGAGGACATTTTTTACATGTTTCGTGAGAGACGAAAACAGGTCCAGTCGAATGTACGGCATCGTTACTTGCCCATTTTAATTTAGTCACAGAGAACATGAGAGAGATATAGAGCGCAGAGGTGATGCAGTGGAAGACGAACTTCCAGGACTTGGTACTGAATGTGCAGCTGGCGAAAGAAACCAACAGGCGAGAAGGATTGCCACGTGAGCGCACGTTTATAGAATGTACCCAAGATATGATGGACGCAAGCGTCAGGGAAGATGACACCAGGATGGAGGTTGAAGAAGAGGGGTGGAATAGAGTAACGTATACCAGCTCGAGAAACAATCCAGCGCCTTGGAGGAGAAGGGACCACAGGGATGTCGGCCGGGAAAGGGCGACAGAAGAGTGAACCAGGCCAAGCCGAGGAATAACGGTCGGAAGGAAGAGCGGAGGTACCATGTGTGCGGAAAAACAGGTCATCTGGTGGCCCTGTGTCCTCGTACCAGATGCTCTGAATGTTGGAATGAAGGTCACATAGTGAGACGATGGCCCTATATGTACCAGAGGAAAGAGATTGACTTAGGGGAACCCATGGATGGCAGCTGTTAATGTGCAGAGAATGCGGCGAAGAAGAGGGTCACATAGACCAGACGAGTCGAAGAGTGACATCTCAGAAATATCAAGCATGGGGTACAGATGTGGAGAACGGAGAAACAAGGCGGCCGAGCACATCGAGAAACGGGAGGGGAAGATCCACTGACGAGATTTGAGAAGAAAGTCTACAGAGCGGCCTGCCTATTATCGAAGTGAGAGGAGTACGGTGCTTGGTCGATACAGGAAGCTCTAATACCATAGTATGTCGGGAGACGTTGGGGAAAGTGAGAAACGGAGAGAGGACACCCCAGCCCAATGTTCAGGTAGGTCATTGTAAATTAATCACTCTCGGTGGACCCCGTAGCATGGAAGGGGAAGTCATTATAGACCAGGGCGTTTGGGGGGTAGTCGGAGGTAAATTGATAATGCATGTAATGGGGAATATGCCATGCGAGTATCAGATTACTATCAGATGCGACTTATTGGCGAAGGTGGGACCGCGAATAAGGAATGTGGCGAACCGATGGGAGGAATACCGCGAGTAGGGGCGGTTTATAAGACGAGTAATTGGAAGGAGGTAATAATGAGGGAATATTCGGATATATTCTTCAAGCAGGGAAATAGGTTGGGGAAGACGGGTAAGACAGTCCATGAAATTCCATTAAAGCGGGATATGGATACGTACGTGAAAGAAAGAAGATATCCTCAGGCACTCCGAAAAGATTTTTGGAAAGATTTAGAGACTTTAAAGGCAAATGGCATAATAGTGGATAGTACTTCGCCATACAATAGTCCTCTGTGGGCTGTGAAGAAGAAGAGTCTACCAGGAGAAACTTCCGAAAAATATCGGATCTAATAGACTATAGAAAGCTCAACGATAACACAATTCATTTGTGTTGGCCTTTCCCAACTTCAAACGTCAATTTACCATTATCGACAGATGCTAGTGAGTACGCACCTGGTGCAGTGTTATTCCAGGAGGGGGGAAGGAGCGGAGCGCCCAGTAGCTTATGCAAGCAGACACCTTATGGATGCCTAAACGAGAAATAGCGCTCTGGAGAGAGAATGTTGGGGATAGTTTGGGCCATAGATGGGCCTACGTATTCGGGAGAAAATTCAGGGTACAGACCGACCACCGGTCTATCAATTAGATAAAGGTTTAGAGCCCGACGAAGCGATGACAAAAGCAGTGGTGGCCTATAATCATTCAATACATGCGATAACGGGATTTCCTCCTTCGAAATTCTTTTTGGGCTTAGCGGACGCCGACGGGATTAGAGAGACTGTGGTGGGGGTGAGGTCGTAAATAACGGCGTAGAACTAATCAAAATGTGGCGAAAAGTCAGGGAGAGAAGAGGTAACTCGCCAGAATTTAAACCTTAGAGACGTTAGGAGGGAGATTAAAAGTCTACCGCCGAGTGAGGACTAATCGGAGCGATACGAGGGACCGTTCCGGGTGATTGTCATTAGAGAATACAATGTGGTTACAATAGAGAGTGTTGGGCAATTTCCACAAATGAGCGCTCTCTCGGAAAACAAATACCATCGAATTTAGAGTGCAGTCTATGGAGATCATGGCCGTAGCATGGTTCCGATTGAAGCTGGAGTTCACCTCATTCTGGAGCTTTATCAGACGGTATTGTGTCCTCATGTGAGCCTGAAAGCCGGTCTGCTCGTATGGTGTTCCACACTGTGAATTACCGTCTTCCAGAATGTAATTCAGGATGATCTTTGCGTATACCTTTGCGAGATGAGTCAGCAGACTTATGGGCCAGGAATGGTCGGCGTCATACACTGCCATCTTCGGCAGATCGTTGAGCGGTGCATCTGGGGTATGTGTCACTTTTTGTCTCTCTTTTGGTGGGTTTCTGTCATATTTCGTGTTTAGACAAACTTCGCAATTTCCTATGACTTCTTCATCCCCCACCAAAAGTACCTTCTCATTAACGCTTGCTGTGTCTTGCAGTGTCACCGAGGTACCGCGTTGATTTGTTTTGCCCTGATCATATGCTAGTCACCTCTCTCTGGCGTTCGTCATCTCGAAGGGTTTCCACCATCAGCTTGCATCGGGAGAATGGCCTGTCTATTCCTATGTGTTCATCACGCCATAGCCACTAGATCTTCTCTCAAATGGTTTCTCGTTCTGGATCTGCGTGTTCTCAGTTGCTTTTGATAATTGGGCCTCCAGCTTCTGTCGCTGAACGGTAAACTGAGGCAATTGATATTCCAATTTCTTTAACTCTTCGGCTATCCAGTACGCACAGTATCCACCATGGTAGATACTGTGCGTCCTTTATTCGCCGGTTCGAGTAAATTTGCCTAATCTGTGTTCCGGGTTTCCCGATATTATTACGCACGTGACAGAAATTCGGAGTTTCCTGTCACGGGTTCGGCACCGCTTACGATTAGACTGGAAGGATTAACTATTATAAAAGAGGATTCGAGGAGAGTGACGACACAAGAGTACCAGAATAACTAACTTTATTATCAGAATCATCTGGTATATATAGACACAGAGTTTGTTGTTAAACTTAAACATAACTAATTCTATGTTCCTGGTGGGAACCGACTTAAAATGTATGCAATATATTTAATTCAGGACTAGATACCATAGTGGTATGCTAGGTGTAATTAATTATTGGAGTTCATCTCCAACGGTTTCGTGTTTACCAATTTACTAGGCTATTATTATGAGGTGGTATGCAGGGATTATAAATTATAAAGTGAAGTCTGGTTTGCATGAGTTTATGTTTACAACTATATAAGATATAGCCAATGTATGAGAGAGCGTAGTAGCCCTATTTCCTTAAATTTAATTTCCTTTAATTAGGAATTTAATTTAATTTTCATTTCCTTATATCCACAGCTGGTATCTTCTTTATACATATCATACTCTTGTAATAATGTTACTACAGTTTTGTTCGTACAGTAATTTCTTTTTATTTATTTCAGAAGGATACTGCCATAAAGTTTAGAAAACTGCTACAATACTACTACCCGATACAAGTTTACCAACAAAATAAGGTACATTGTGTAGGATATTGAGGTCATGTCGTGAAGCTACTCATGTTGAACTTTCCTCACCTGCATAGTAACATTTTAGTAATTGCTATAATTTCAATCAATAATCTATTTAAATTGCTTTTTTGGGCCTATTAACTCTCTAACGATAATGGATTAATTAAATATTTGTATCGTTATAAATTGTACAATATTGTCATGATTAGTAATATTGTATTATTATTATCTGTTTATAATTAAAAACAAATAAAAATATTTCTAGAATTCATAAAGAAATGTTAGTTATTCTTACGTTTTATGTTAAAACTGTGAATATTTTTTTCAAGAAACGCAATTCCGGGAATTTTGATTATGTGGACGATGCCATTAGGAATATGTTGAAGGATGCATGACGACAATATCGTAATTGGGTATTGACAAGTTGACAAGCTATTTAGTGTGAATCATTCTGAATTCTTAGCCTGCATTGTCACAAGCCTCAATCCTCATCCGGCAAAATTGAATTTATTTATAAATTAGTGATTGGATGTGATTTGTACGTTATGTAATAAATCTATTTTAATATTATTATCATTCTTATTAATAATTATCATTTGAATAAAAGTTTCTTGGTTTTTTTTGTTGTTGTTGTTTTTTATACCTATTTCACCTAATTTATGTCTTACCACTAAAATAATATAATTCTAGAGTATTTTAAGAAGCAGCTCAGTACTGCTATACAACTGTATGAAAAAATATAAACAGCAAGCAGTTTTGTGGAGAACCTATCTGTTGATAAAACTCCAATAACATTTCTAGAGGAGGATATCTCGAGGCCATATTCTTTTCTGACGCCTAGGTGGAATATTAGGTAACAAGTAGGTAACCAGAAGCTAGGCTGGAATCAAGTAGATTTGGATTGTTGGAAGTTATCATGGATGGATTGGTATCTGGTTCTGGCCAAATCGGCAACATATGGAACATTGAGGTCCTGGTAAGTAAGGAGCATTAAGGATTTTAGACTGTAAGGATTGGATACAAAAGGAATTCGATGGTTTAGTGGAGCCCCAAAGCTTAACTCGGTAAGTCCAGATGTGCCTTATTATAGTTATATGAATGAGTCTTTTGTAATTAGTTGAAAGTTCTAAGTTAGTCTATTTAGTGTTGTAATAGTCTGGATTGGCGAGCAGTTTCCTGTCTTTTCATTCTTGTATGAGGATTCCAAGTTAGTCTCTTGTTCAGGTATGGTACTGTCACTAAACTTGTAACAAAAAATATTCTCTCCTCTTTAAAACCAGATCTTTTTTAGTACTTAGCGAACCACAAGAAGAGCCTTATCCAATGTATGAGCATTTTGTTTCCATCAAATTCCAAATATTTGTATTATATTGGTCTTTAATTTTGCTTTATACATTTTTCCCGTGCACCAGTACACGCCTGAAGGTTTTGGTCAACTTGTTATCTTGTATCCTACAAGGCTCGTAATTCGCACAATTTAATGTCTAGAAGTAACAGAACCAAAATCATTTGATTTTTTTATTTTAATAAACATAATTTTTTATTTTACAAAGATTGTATACATCGCCTCACCCGAGTCCCCTCCATTGCCCGTTTAGGTAGATATTTTTGTTACTTCTTGCCTAGGCAGTTAGGGAAACTAGCTTTTGCACAGAATGTTGGATAAAAATTGTAACATTAGATTATTAAATTGTAAAGCATTTATACATAACTTTTGTATTTGTAACCTATTCAATTAACAAATAGTGATGTTCTTTCCCTAACGTTCTTTCGAATTACTCTATATTTTAATATTTTAAATTGAAATGCATAAATAAGGGGGTGGCGAAATTTGCCTCCACTCAGGGTAGCTGAAAATCACCCTTCCCTCCGCCTATAAAAGTCCACATTTCTTTACTGTAACTGAACATTTTTCAGCTTTTGTCATCGTTTTTAGAATTTCCAATCAGATATCAATGACTTTGTTGGCAAGTAAATACAGACTAAATACAAGTAATTACTTTCGTTAGACGATCATTGCAGCAAAAGCAAAGTAAGCAATTTAAAACAAGAATTTTGGAGAATATCCGTTTAAATCTCGAGAAATATATTCCTCACTTTTGATATTGTGGATTAAAAAAAAAATGCTTTATATCATCAGTTTTCTGGATTTATCTCTCCAATATTTTGGATAGCGGTTTACAGCTGAAAATTAATAATCTCAACCATTTCTAACTTATAACAGTTGAGTTTGCTACTAATTGTTGAGTCTGATACAAAACTAATAAAAATTACCCATTCTCCTGCAACTTGATGCTAAACGCTGAATATGTTGAATGAAATTTAGAAACATTGGTGCTCTATTAAGCAATGTCGGCCTTTAGGTGTATTTAGAAATCTTGAATTTTAGGTTAATATACAAGTGATACAAGATTCTTGAATATAATAAGTAATGGAGCCTTCAATCCGCTAGTGCTGCAGTATCTAGATCGTCCACTAGCAAATAGAACCAGTATAAAAAAAAAAACAATTCTCTGACCGCTACCCAACCATCTTCTCAAAACTTTTGTTTCCTATTCATAAATTGCTTAATATGATGATATAGTTATATAATTATTTATGTTGTTGTTGCGGATATATGAGGAAATGCTATTTCCCAATGCTGTTGGTTGGATGGTCCAGTTATATCTGCGGGTCTCCTATGGACCAGGCAAACGGCTCCCACACGGATAATCTTTCAGAGAAGGAAACAAGTTGTCCTTGTGGACTATCCAATAAGGTCTATATTTTCATTGTACTTGGATTTTATAATGTCCTCAAGGATCTTTGTAAGTTAATTAAATGCAATTTTATGCAGTCAGATTTTTTTAAGGTGTTCTAGCTGAAATCAGAATGGTGAAGGTATTACATTTGTGGATAATAAGGTGTTTTAAAATTAATAATAATTAATTCATCTGAGATCTACTTTCATAAGAATGTGTGTTTTTTTCTTAGCATTTTCTCTGAGGTTTATTCAATACATGAATGAAAAGTCGTTTAAGGAGAAAAGTTATTACTTAGTGAATTGTCAAGTAAAGAAGGAAGAGAGAAGTAAAATGAAATGAAATAAGCCGAAATATTTTGTAATTGTATTTTGTAATTGTAGTACAAATTCTGCCTTAAAATTGTACAACCAAAACAAAGTGCCTATTGAATATTTCGAAGTGACTCGCCGAGCTCAGGCGTCACAAGCCTCCAATCCCCTCTCACTGATATCCTACCCTCAGTCTCAGTCCTCTGTTCCTCTCCCACAGACTTCACTGTATCAGTTCCAAAGCTCCCATTCACAGACTAAAACTCCTACAAATGACTTTTCTCCCAAAAATGTGAAAATTCCTCCACAGATCAATCCCAAATTTCCTCTTCTATCCCAAACATCATCTTCGGTCAATCTTTTACCCGAACCTCCAGTTACCAAGGATCCGATTTAACGATCCCAAAGGAGAGTTCAATCCCTACCTAGACCAACATTCACTTATTTCTAAGATCATACCTTCTATTTCCAAAATACACCAAAAATAGCATCTATCCTTTCCTCCTTCTTTCATGATCTTCAAGACGCAATCAAGCCTCTTATCTCACTCCTAAGCTGATTCCTTAAAGAAATCCCATTTAATTTACCTAGATGGACATGAGCACTTTAAACATACTTTTATGAAATGCAAATGGACTACATTTCAACCACCGAGACGAACTTGGCATATTCCTCCATGAACATTTCATCGACTTAGAACTGCTGACTGAAACCCATTTCACATAGCATTCTTACTTTTACATACGCGACTACATTACATATAGAACAGATCACCCTGACAACACATCCCACGCAGGTTCTTGTATCCTTATTCATAAATATTTACCTCACTCCTTTATTCCTTCCAAACCGTCTGATACTATTCAATCAACATCCGTCAGCTTATCCTCTCGCCCGTTTATCACTTTCAGCTGTATACTGTTCTCCAGGTAATTCCCTTTCCTATAGCCATCTCGACTCCTTATTCTGGTCCTTTGGTCCGCGATTTATTGCTGGATGAGATTGCAACGGTGGGGATGCAGAACGTCCAATACTCGTAGTAGAGGTCTTTCCCGAGTTACAACATCCAAACTATTCCACATTTTCCTAGGGTCGGGGAAACAGGTGGATCGGAGTGTAGCATTATAAACAATCAACATCAAGCAATAAACATCATCCACCAATTATCTTCTAAAAAAGCTCCTGGCCATGATCTTATCACATCACTTATTCTGAAACAGCTCCCTCGTAAAGCCATCCTATTCCTTACCTATATCTATAATGATACACTCCGATCCACCTGTTTCCCCGACCCTTGGAAAATGTCTATAATAAAAATGTTTTCCAAACCCTCCAAGCCACTTGAATATTCATACTTCCTACCGTCCTATTTCACGACCGTACTATTTTTCCATTATGGGAAAAATCCTACCAAAACTATTTAAAACGCCTTTCAACTCTATCCAATCCTTGACTCATATCATGTCATTCCTGACCACCAATTTGGATTTAGAACATCCCATTCTACCATACAACAGTGTCATCGAGTGGTTGATGTCATATCTTCCACATTGGAGCGCGGAATGTACTGCACAGGAGACTTCCTCGATGTTTAACAAGCTTTTGATCGATTATGGCTTCCAGGTCTGCTCTATAAATTTCATCAATTCCTTCCCCCTACATAAATCCTTTTAATCCCCTCCTACCTCTCTGATAGAACCTTTAAAGTAAATAATAACCTTGCATACGCATCTCTCTTTTCTCAGTCCGCCGATGTTCCTCAAGGTAGTATCTTAGGTCCCATTCTTTATACGGTTTATATAGGTGACATCCCAACCCATCCTAACACACTCCTAACAACATATATACTGTGTTCATGACACATGTATACTGTCTGTAAACAACGACCTTACTAATGTATCACATTCTCTACAGACATAAATAACATCTATTGAAGAATGGTGTCAAAACTGGAGAATCAAAATAAATCCTGACAAATCCCACCGGATCTCTTTTACTTTCCGTCGTAAGCCTCTACCCTCCTGTCCTTCAGTATCCTTTTTAAATATTCCACTGACGCCTGTCTAACAGAATCGATCATAAGACTCCATCTTGAAAAGAGACATACTTGGAATCCAGATACAAGACTGAAACGACAAGAAACTGCTAGTAGATTTCGATTGCTACAACACCTACTTGAAAAACGCTCTGAACTTTCAATTCACTTCAAAAATTATTATACACTATGATAATCAGGCTAATTTGGACATATGGAATTGAGCTCTGGGGCTCTACCAAACCATCAAATTCCTCCCGCATCTAATCCTTACAATCCAAAATCCTATGTATAATCCTTGATGCTCCTTATTACGTTACAAATAAACTCATCCACAAAGACCTTAACATTTCATTCGTTGCAGATTTGGCCCAAAACAGATATGCGTCTTTTCATTCCAAACTCCTTACCTATCCTAACCCATTAGTTCGTAATTTCTCATCCTTAACAATTCCGGATAATCGTCCGAGGATTCTAATAAAAAGATGGCCACGGAACCTTCTGATTTAAATTAATGCTTGAAGTACCACCAACGGGTGGTTCCTTCCCAAAATTTTCAAGTGTAATGAAACATTACACATATTTACTGATTGTGACTACATATAGATTTATTGGCAGTATAGGACTCCAATGGAAGTCTTGGCCGAATATATATTTGTTAAGAATATCAACTATTTAAATTCATATTTTTTTATGGTCTTATTATTTATTAATAAACATTAGCATAAACAAATTTAAAAATACTTTTCCAGCTTTAATATGATCTTTCATATTATAGTATAAGTTCCAATGCCAATAGGTCCAATATATTTTGACACCTATTCTCATTAGAAGAGAGAGGGAAGGACTGTCAATTCAGCAATTTTCCTTAAGAAAATAATTTTTAATTTTACCGTCTTATGATATTAGTCATAAAAATAACTTAAGGATTAAATTATTCTATTCTGGGTTTACTAAGTAAATTAACTAGCTCTAGAAGATTTTGGAAATAAGTTTAGTCTCTTTAACAGATAAATTCATAGATGACACATTATAAATATACATACATACAATAAACTTAAATGTCGAAATTTGCAGTATTTCTTCCAAATATGAACAGTAGTTTTATAAAATTATTTTAATGATAAGCTTACTCCTGTAAAATTATTGATTTCTGAACTTTTTCCACGTTGATCTTAAATGATATTTATTATTTTTTCTGATTTAATTTTAAAAAATATTTGTAGTAATGTGTCAGCCGGTGAGATTTTTGAGGCATTGTCATCTTGTTACTGTATGCTCTGAGTAACAGTAATTAACTAATTATTCATAATTTTTTTATTTTCCAATTAATTCATAATAATTTTTCACGATTGGTCATGCGAATGAAGATTGTGATGTGATGCAACTTTACATTCAAGGCAACTTGTCCCATAGTCCTTATTGTTACAGTCTTCTTCAAGACTGGCAAACTTTAAAGTAAACTCTATTTAGAATATGCATTACAAAAGGGAGTGATTATAATTTCCATTATAAATTTAATTAATATTGACATGAATTTACTTTATGTAATTCAACAAACTAGTTTCAAAGGTACAATTTTCTTATAATGAAAATCTGAGGTCCTTTGTTAAAGAAATGCTTCAGAAATTAATTTCACAGTATTCTTTTCCAAGCAGTATTTATCTATATTTTTGTCATGGTATAACTGGGCTGTCTTTCATTTAGTCATGATTCCATTTTTTTATTAGTATTTTATTAATCTCTATTTTCATTTCTTTTTCCTTTTATGTTTCTGTTAGTATTTCAAACATAATGTCCTTTCTGTATCCCTGATACAATCTTAGGTTTTCAGTCGTAAACTGGAACAACATTGGTAAGTTTAAAAGCTATTACATAATTTTTTTTTTTTTTAGACTTTTCAAAACTTGGTACCCTTTTCTCGTCATTAAGAATCAAGATATTGACCGAACGTGCTCAAGGTCTCGGTACAAGAGTGTTAGTTTAAGAAGAACAATGAAGTTACAGAACCGCACCAAATGAGTTTATTTACTCCAAGTAATTGTGTCATTACAAGACTGAGTTTATTTTCTTTTAGCTCTGCTAGATGGCAGTTGAGAGTAATTTTTAGCATCTTAAATCAAAGCATTTGTTATCCTCTAGTTGCTTTTTCAAAAAGGAAGATAAATAAGAAAACAATTGGGATACTTGATAAGGACCACAAAGGCTTTATGTTCATTGAAATTCCTCTGTATAAATAGTAAAAATATACACATAAAGCAGAGGTGGACAAGTCGATTGCCCTCGAAATGCCTGGTGTGGAATTCCGTGTACCATAACTAAGCGATTGTAGGAGACAAAACGTCTTTTTTGGAGCGCGGAATGTATTGCGCGGGAGTCTTTTTCGATATAGAGCAGGCTTTTGATCGAGTCTGGCACCCGGGACTGCTTTACAAACTCCGTAAATTCTTACCTCCTACATATTTTCTCATCACCCGTTCCTTTCTTACTAATAGATTATTCCAAGTAAACCACAATGGTTCCTATTCATCCCTCTATTTTCAATCCGCTGGTGTTCCTCAAGGTAGTATCCTCGGTCCCATCCTCTACACCGTCTATACAGCTGACATCCCAACAACTCCTAACACTATCCTTACCACGTATGCTGATGACACATGTGTGCTCACAGTTAGTAATAACCCTTTGATTGCATCGCAAACTCTCCAGTCCCATATCACAATCCTCGAAGAATGGTGTCGAAATTGGAGGATAAAAATAAATCCCAACAAACCCCATCAAATCACATTTACTCTTCGTCACAAACCTGCCGACTGCCCTACAGTATACTTTAATAATGTGGTCTTACCGCTGTAGAACAGATTCGTTATCTTGGACTACACCTTGAAAACGACTAACCTGGAATCCTCACACAATACTGAAAAGACAGGAAACTGCACGCAGATTCAGACTATTACAGCTCTTACTAGATAAACGATCTAAACTTCCAACTCATTACAAAATACTGATCTACATGACAATAATAAGGCCCATCTGGACATACGGAGTTGAGCTTTTGGGCTCCACTAAACCTTCGAATTCCTCTCGTATCCAATCTTTACAATCCAAAATCCTTCGTAAAATCCTCAACGCTCCTTATTTTGTTACTAATAAAACCATCCATAAAGATCTAAATGTTCCTTATGTAACCGATCTAGCCCGAACCCGATATTATTCCTTCCATAATAAACTCCCTAACCACCCAAACCCACTAGTTTCTAATCTTGCTTCCTCTTCCATTCCTGGCAATCCTCCGAGGTGCCTGAAAAGAAGATGGCCTCGTGACCTTATATTGTAAACTGTTTTTAGAGTTCTACTACTGGGTAGTTTTTTCTACATCCTTTATCATATCATTATGTCATTATGATCAAATTTATTGGTTGTATTTTTCATACAGTTGTAAATATCAATAAATAAATAAATAAAAAAAAGTATATAATTTCTTAGTTAGAGACATGAAAATTCAGTCTTCTCATTAAAATTAAGGCAATAAAGTAAAGTCTAAATCTCTCTTAATCTGTAGCTACTTTGAAATAATAAATATAGTTAATAATTATCCATGTTCTTTTAATTCTCCTGAATGTGAGTTTTTTGGGCCCTTTGAATAATTATTGTTATTGTTTTTACGTAGGGAAGTAGATAAGTCGTATATCTATATTTCAGTATGAGATAGACTAGCAAAAAGTAAGTCATATTATTCTTTCATGATACATTTTGCTGTTCCAGAAAAAAAAAAAAAAAAAAAAAAAACGTGCAAGTGAAATATTGAAATCAAATTATCAGCCTTATTGTGCTTTTGATGACAATTGTTTCCATATTTACGAACAAATAGTAAAATAACATGTACATCAAAGTTGATAAAAAAATAAAATCGGATTTTAAGTAAAAATTTATCTTGAACAAGTGGCAGAAAATTAAATTTTTTAGGAACCGCTTGTACGGAATGATGCTATCAAAAGTTGGGTCTGAAAATTTATTTTCTTCCTGAGCCTATATCTCAAAAACTTAATAAGTTATTTAAAAAATAAAAAATAGTTTTGAATTATATATCATATATTTTTCTTTTCTACCCACACCTCACTGGAATGCACCTTATATTGAAACACAGTGGAGATACATAGTATGCATATCACACCCCTTTTCACCCCTTAGACCACGTCTTGGGTAATTAGATCGCGACACAAAGTATCAGAGAGAGACACTGGACATAAGAATACTGAATCTCATTAATACATTTGTGATCAAATCATGAGTCATTAAAATATTAAAATAAATTTTTATAAATAAAAAGTTTGTGAATTGTCTTTTTAATAATTTATATTCAATTATCCTATTCTGGGAAGGAATAAAAATCAAATAAAAATATAAGTGTCTTATAAGGACCTCCTAAATCTTAAAAACCTTAAAATTTGTTTTTTGTCATGAATGGCTAAAGATTTAAAAATAATCTGGGGCTGTGATGCCTCACTTACTGTATGAATCGTATTTTAAGGTTTCTCAAGTCGAAAATAACATATATCAACTTATATATTATTATAGAACAATAATTGCATAGTCATGCCCTACAGCGAAAAACAGTTTTTTAGAACAAATAATTTTTTGAAGTCCGATTGTTGTGAGGTTGGGAAAAAATAAACCCATTATTTTTACGTGAAATTCAAGACTTGTTTCGGATTGTCCGATTTGGGTCAAATATGCACCGTTTTGTTCTATAACTTGTTGACATTTTAAAGGCAGCTTCAATGCCTCTCTAATAGAATTATTCGTCTCTATTGCCGAAAAACTCTAGTAACCGCCTTCTCTTGATGCCAATTTCTTGTCACTAAAAAAAAGATAATATTTCTTTTCTGTTTAACTTAACACAAGTGTTGGAGAACCATGGGCGTGGTGAGACGTTAGGTTGGGTAGTGAAATGATCTTTACCTTTCGAACTTGACTCCCAGGCATACCTATCCTGCCATTCACTAATACAATATTTTTTCACCCATCTACAAATTTCCTGTAAAGGCAGTTTCGCATTTTCCGCTCTTCTAGAACACCGTTTTGCTATACAACTCCATATGCCTAGAACCCATTGAACCCTAAATTTGTTATTTGTTGAACGATGAACTTCTTCTATTATGTTATTGATTAGGTGAGAGGAAATATGTTGTAGATGTATGTTTTTGAGTGCATTGGATACGGAAACTGAATCTGTTAGAATTACGACTTTTGTATTCTTTTTTTTCAATTGCCTGTTTCGAAAGCTTCAACGCCGCCGTATAATTCAGCACTGTATATACTAAACTCTGTGAGGAGGTTTATGTATGTTTATGGATGTATTCTAGT
This sequence comes from Halyomorpha halys, assembly GCF_000696795.3. Classification (NCBI taxonomy): domain Eukaryota; kingdom Metazoa; phylum Arthropoda; class Insecta; order Hemiptera; family Pentatomidae; genus Halyomorpha; species Halyomorpha halys. The sequence continues at coordinate 424,984 of NW_027116652.1, read as the reverse complement.
TATATTGGGCATCATATTTCCCAACTGAAACTTTGTTTTTATCTTTAGATGCGTCTCTATAAATTTTTTGACTATTTTTATACTTTTCAGACAATATTTCTAGTGTTTTCTGTTTTAGTGAGTCTGTTTCTTATATTTTTCAATAGTAATAATTTCATTGATAACCTTTAAATTGTGTCAAGCACCTCTATGAATTGAAATCATTGATAACCTTTAAATTACATCAATCATCTCTATGAATTAAAACCATTGATAACATTTAAATTTGCTTCAAGCACTCTATGAATTAAAACCATTAATAACCTTTAAATTTGATTCAAGCACTCTATGAATTAAAACCATTGATAACATTTAAATTGCATCAAGCACCTCTGTGAATTTAAATCATTGATAACATTTAAATTGCATCAAGCATCTCTACGAATGAAAACTATTGATAACCTTTAAATCACATCAAGCACCTCTACGAATTAAAACCATTGATAACCTTTAAATAGCATCAAACACCTCTACAAATTAAAACCAATGATAACATTTAAATTTGATTCAAGCAGTCTATGAATTAAAACCATTGATAACGTTTAAATTACATCAAGCACCTCTATGAATTTAAATCATTGATAAACGTTAAATTTCACCAAGCACCTCAATGAATTTAAATCATTGATAACCTTCAAATTACATCAAGCATCTCTACGAATGAAAACTATTGATAACCTTTAAATTGTATCAAGCACCTCTACAAATTAAAACCTATGATAACATTTAAATTGCATGAAGCACCTGTATGAATTAAA
>NW_027116652.1:411239-423552 GCF_000696795.3 Halyomorpha halys | reverse complement strand
ATCATTGGTAACCTTTAAATTACATCAAGCATCTCTAGGAATTAAAACTATTGATAACCTTTAAATTGTATCAAGCACCTCTACAAATTAAAACCAATGATAACATTTAAATTGCATGAAGCAGCTTTATGAATTAAAACTATTGATAAACGTTAAATTTCACCAAGCACCTCTAAGAATTAAAACTATTGAAAACCTTTAAATTGCATCAAGCCCCTCTGCGAATTAAAACCAATGATACGATAACCTTTAACTTTTTTTTTTTATGACCCCCTTCCAAGTTATTTCTGACATACAGGGTTTACCTAACACTATGGCGGGGAGACAAGTTTTCAATTTCGTGGTACCACCATATAAAGAGAAGTTAAACCGGCGCCGCTCCAGTTCCCAGGTTGCAAAGAGCTACGATTCGGCTCTCAATTTATTACCATAAATATCTTATTATTATTAAATTATTTTGAGAAGCAAGTATCTAAAGAATTTAATGTATTATGATGTTCCCTCTAGTGTATACTAGAGGTGCAGTAATGCATGATAAATAAATGGTGCAGCAATATGTAATAAATACTTTCTTTGCTATTCTTAAATTGCTTAATTAGATCATATATTTATCTAATTATTTATGTTGTTTGTTACGGATAGATGACCCTACGCGAATACTTCTCATTAATGCTGGCCGGTATGTCCAGTTATATGTGCGGGCCTATGGAGCAACCCAACGGCACCCTGAAAACAACAAGTTGCCCTTGTGGACAATCCAATAAGGTCTGTATTATCGTTGTACATGGATTTCATAATGTCCTCAATGATCTTTGTTAGTTAGTTAAATATGCTGTAATCTGAATTACCTTTTATATTTAAGCTATTGGTCAGGTATCAAATGGTAAAGTTTTTGAACTTGTGGATAATAAGGTGTTTTAAAATTAATGATATTCAGTTCATCTAAGATCTACTCATATAATAGTGTGTACTTTGTTTTCTCTGAGATTTAATTAATATATGAAGTTAAACACCTTTAAAGTGATAAGTTTAGGCAAGATACATATCCTCATTGTTTTCAAATTATTTAACTAATTAGTAGCAATGATTATGTCTATATCCATCATCATATTCATTCCTGTGCGGTCTTAAGATCCCGCTTATAGTCTGGCCCAAATGTCTCTCTCTAGAACCAACTCTCTTCTCCTACTCCAATCCATTCCACGGTTCTTGAATGCAAGGCTGCAAGGCCTACTTCTTGGTCTTTTCCCTTCTGTACCGGTCTCGTAAATCTTCTTGGCGCTTCTATCTGGACCCATTCTAAGTTGGTGCTCCTCCAGAATGGTCTCAGCCGGTCTAACGTTGAGATTAGCGCGTATAATGGCGGTCCGTATCCTATCTCTCCATGTCTTTCTTTTTATATTTCGCAAATAACTCATTTCTATGGCTTGCGACTGACTCCTGTGTTTTGAGGTGAGGGTCTACGATTCTGAGGATTAAGATAGGATAAAAAGGAAGGTCGATCTATAGACGGCTAGTTTGGTCTGCTTTGTCACCTCTCATCTTCCCAGTCTGACCATAATAATAATGATACTTTATTTATTCTAGGACTCGTCCCTTTAGAATAATACAGAGAAATTAACAGATGAGGGCAGTGGACCCGTAGAGTTACTTAAACGAAAATACAAAGAAATGTAAATAGTCATTATAAAAAAGAAATGATCGTAAGGTACTTTCTCACTTTAATCAGTCGAACAAAAAAAAAAAAAAAATAATAAAAAATAAAACGATGTAAAAATAATTAAGAATGGTATAATAGGTTATATGAATATTTACAATTATATTGATTAACAATTTTATGGAGTCTGGATTGATAAGAAATGATTGAACAGGCGGGATTTAAAGGTAGGGAGGGTATTGGAGCGCCGGATGTTGGAAGGGATGCAGTTCCATAAGGAGGAGGATTGGATAATGAACGATTTATCGATAGCAGCGGTTAGTGTATAAATCTGAAGTCCAGGAACGGGTATTGCAAAAGCGAATAAAGGATTTGAATTGAAGGAGCTCGGCAATGTATGAAGGACGACGGGAATGGATGACTTGGTAGGAAGGATAAAGCCACTTCAACTCTGCATAAAAACGGGAAACAGAGGCGTCCCTTGGGATCCCGAAGATGAATCGTACACAGCAATATATCAAACGTTTTAAGTTGAACCATACTGAACTTCTTCTCTGTCGTTTTGGACCACTTCCTCGTCAACAACCTCTTTCATTAAAATTAGCTCGTAGATATTTAAACCTCTTAACCTGCTCCAATCTCTGTCCCCCAACCGTTAGTACCCTCATTATCCTTCGGGGTTTCTTTCCAATTCTCATTCATTTAGTCTTCCCCGGAACAATCTTCATATTTATTGTGGATAATTCCTCTTGGTCTATATTATATTATTATTATTTGGTCTACAAGTTCAGGAAACTTCTTCAGAGATATAGAAGCAAGAATCAATAGTACATCTCAGTAGGATGTGATCTTAAAAACCACATATATTTAAGTGAGGAAATGGTCAGGAGTGCGGTTTGCAAAGATACAAGAATAAGTAAAGCTTATTCATTTGTGTCATCGTTTCGACCTTAATTTCAGGCCTTCACCAGGGCTGAAAAATAAAACGAAATAACAGACCTAATTCACAGAAAAATAAAAATAAAATAATAACAAACTCAGAAATATAAATAAAAATGAATTTAGTAGATAGTACTTGATATAATTATAAGATAAAATATAGTATTGTAGAGGCAAGAATCATACAAATTCTTACATTTTCTTCCGTATATGTTATATACGTATACATATTTTTGTATATGTTACATCTTATTATTATACCTAATATTATATTTTATCTAATATTAGTATCAGGTCGAAACCTCTGACCGCACTCCTGACCTATTCTCCTCATATCAATTTACTGTCGACTGTTAACACTTCTTTGCATATAACTTCCCGTCATAAGTATTGCAACACTTTGAAATACTTGAATTTTACAAAATCATCTGTTTTTTCATTATAAAAAAAACATTATAAACCTTCCTTCATAATAAACATTTTAAAACTGGACGTATACAAGTTTTATTAAAATTACTTACAACATTTCATCCAATAAACAAAAAATGTTTAAAAAATTACATTTTAAAATTTTCCTTTTTTTACAATTTTAACTTTTAAATTAAATTAAAATTTTTAATTTACATTTAATAAGGCGTATTGCCCCCTATGGCCTCAATGACTGCTTCCACTCATCTTGGCATACTTGAAAAAAGTTTTGGAAGAAAATCTTGGGGTATATTGTCCCATTCCTCCAATATTTTAGCATTTCAAGGGTAGTAGGAGGTGAATCTCGTGACCGAACTTTTCTTATATAATCCTAAATGTGCTCGATTGGGTTAAGGACTTGCTGTCCAATCAATGGTGCGGATATTTGTCGTGTTCAAGTACTCAGAAACACATCTTGCCTTGTTAGGACGGGCAATATCATTCATGAGCAACTATACAGAGTCTATGAAGGGAATGCAAGACTCCTCAGATGAGGAGGTGGGTCCCAAGATATGCCGCCCCCGAACATGATAGAACCCACCCACCCCCAAGTGGCTAAGTTTCTAACGTATTCCACTGACTATACTGCTCTCCAAGCTTTCTCCAAACGCTTTCACGGATATCTGTCGGTTAAGGGTCACTCTCGTCTCATCAGGGAATAAAACATTTTCCATTCCTCCACAGTTCAAGATTGGTGTTCCCTTGCAAATTTAAATCTCTTCCGGCGGTGTTCTGCGGCGAGAAGAGGACCTTTCATTGGCCTTCTTTGGCTAAGGTTTGACTCTCTCAGTCTTCTAATGACCTTTGACTCCGAGATGGATATCCCTCGAACACCAGCGATCAAGCTTCTAATGGAACTTGTTTAAGCGTAGGATTGCGCTTCCGAAGTGCTTGCGTTTTAAGAAGCGGTCATCTATGGGATTAGTAATGCTGGGTCGCCCTGACGTTCGTCACCTCGAATGACTGCCAGTCTCCCTGTACCTTTCCATGGTCTTTGAAACATAGTGAACCTCGAGGCGATTAGTGATATATCGCAATGATTTGCCTTCTTCACAGATAGCGATGATTCTGACCGAATCATCGTTGCTTAAACGATTCTTTGTGACTAACATTAATTGTTATAACTAGACTAAAGAGAAAACAGAGATCAGACTTAAGGCAAACGAAAGATAAACATGGACTGAAAGGAAATTTGAAATGAATAATCCGAAATTCCATTGTTTTTAGGTAAACAGTGAATAACAGTTTTGTGTCTATTCCCTAATGTTTCTCATTTAATAAATAATATTACTATAAATATAAACAAAGAATGAATTAAGGTCAAACCAGGAAAATCTCGAGAAGTAGGGGTGTTGCAATACTGTTTACGGGGAGTGTATATTTAATTTATTTTTTTTATTTTTAAACAAAGTTATCATTCAGAGAGTAAGGATAGTTGGTGGTGAAGAAACGGCCCCTAACCAATATCCTTTCATGCTCCTTCTCGTCATGACGAAAGATCTGCAACATTTCTGCGGCGCCTCTATCCTCACCCAGAGGCACGCAATCACGGCAGCACACTGCACTTATCCGCTTAAACCAAATACGAGCATCAGTGTTGTCGCTGGAGCTCACGACAAGAGAAAAAGTCAGTAATAAATAATTTCTTCTTCTTTAATTTTATAGGAAATCACTTTCAATCAATCTTGAAAAAGTCAATAGCAATTGGGCCTCCTGGACTCTGTTTCTTAATGAAAGCTAATAGTATTAGTTCAAATTACAAGTATAGAAACAACGTAGTAATTGTACTAATACTTATTTTTGGTTATAATAGGGAGGACTATTAGTGTTATTACAGGAGTTAAAAAGTACTAAAGTACAAGTTACTATTGTACAAGTCAGTGTATTGAGTTAAATCGACAAGACTAATGGTATTAGTGTTTATTATGAAACAGGGTACTGATGGGTAGTATTTTTATTCAAAATAATATATCAATAATTTCATTTAACGTTTCGGAGATCGATCCTAAGCTCTGAACTAAAATTAACAATTTCCAATAAATAATTAATAGATTTTTTAAAAATGATATATAACAATAAATTAATCAATTTAAAATTAGTATTCTCTCTTGTTATGTAAACATTATTTTTTTCCTCAATTTCCATGGTTTTTGTTTAGTCAAATTATCAACACCATATCGATGGATTACTTCACAGTGGTACATCAGTACATTTCCACTAACTTTATGAAAAATACAATTAAAGGTTCTCTCTTTTAGGAAAATTATTTAAAAAGTTATAATTTTTCGAAAATGGCACTGTTAAGTAAGTCATTGATACTTAAAATACTTAATAAGATTAAACTTCTTATCCAGGCTGTTGTGTTTAATTTGATAAGGTTTTAACATGCTAAATGTTAAAACTATAGGATTCTGAGGAGCATACTTTAAAGTCCTTTGTTATAGTTAAATGCAGAGGAGCTCCCAGCGAATTTTCTGGGAAACTTGTTTTGTAACCTTGTAATTTTTACGAGATAATAATTTCTCTAACAGCTTCATCACATTATCTCACTTGTTCCTTGTTTCCTCTCATAGTTTTTTTTTTCATTACTTTATTAGAGTTTAAAAACGTCCTAAATAAAAACAGCATAAGCTACAGGAAACTAACCTATCAAAACGACAAAATGGTCTGCAGCTCAGCTAGTCTGTTGCGTGATTCCATTGTTCATTCATCTGACCTATTAACAAACTATCAACCATGTTAAATGTTGTATTGTTTTAATATACTAAAGGGGTATTCATGATCTTTAGTTTAATATGTTAAAACGTGTTAAATAAAAAAAAACCCATATTAAATGGAGAAATAATTCCTTATTTTACCATGTTAAAATGATATAACATACAACATGGTTGAGTCTGTTACTTGGTCTGTTAAATGGTAAATGATGGCAACAGACCAGCTGAGCTCGTCACCATTTTTGTTGTTGTGTTAGGTTATTTGCTCGTAGTTTGTGTTTTGATTGTTTTTGGATGTTTTTATAACTGATAAAGCAATGGATGACAATAATAATAATGTAATGACTGTTGATAATTAGCTCATCTTGATTCTCTTCCTCACCAGTTAGAAGATCAACAAGATATTCACTAGACAAACTTTCATACAACTTCGACTTTCCATTCACTTTAGGCCTGCTGTAAGTAATTACTTTAATCAAAACATAGAAGTAAGCAATAACAAGAAGTTATAGGAAGAAAGGTTATAAAACGAGTTGTTTAGAAAATCCGCTAGGAGCTTTTATACATTTAATATGACTTTAAATAGGTCTGCTTGCAATCCTGTATTTATAACATTTAACATGGCAAAACATTTTACATTTAACAAAACATCATGAATACCCCTTAAATGATGGAAATATTTCTACATTTAACACACTTTAATATGTTAAACTAAAGATCATGAATACCCCGATTATTAAAAAACTTCTCATTTAGCAAAAAATATTAGAACTGACTTAGTGATTGTTCAGGTATTTAAGAGTAATTCTAAATTCTCTTTTTTACTATCTTTTTTACTCTCTTTTCGCTACTTTTCATTGTCATTCTAACCAAGCTAAAAATATGAAACTGTATCTTCATTTACGTTTTCTAATAATAATTAGCTACAATTATACACCAATTATTCAAAAATGATAATTTCTATTTTTTTTTCTTTTTATGTGGTTAATTGAAAATTATTTTTCTATCGTTTATTTTACTTTTATTCCATTTAAAAGATCTGCATAGTGCCTTTTAAATTCTTTATATTATGCTTGTAATTAATTTTTTACTCAATATTTGCTTTCGCTTACTAAAGATGAAATATTTAGTGAGGAAAAGTATTACGGTCGTGAAAAATTTCGAATTAGAGTTGTATAAGAAAATACATATTTTGAAGTCAAAAACACCTTGTCTTCTAAAATGGCCTGTATGTTTGTAAAAGTCCTAGCTCAAAAACGAAAATTTGTACGAAATCGAAACCTTTTTTAGACCTGGGTAAAATTTTGTTCACTATTGTTTTTTAGTAATAGATCGTAGGTCTCTAAATGTTTGAATGAACAAGGGGTAAAGAAAATTATATAAAATACGTATTACGAAATATTATTTATTAATATATTTATATTTGCCTACATATATATGATGTATCTATATATGTATATATATATATGAGGTATCTGTTCCGGTTTATTTTCAAATAATTACTTTATATCAGGTTCATATTTCGCATTCGTTAGTTTGAACGCATTTGACTGTTAATTCCCTTTCAAGTCTATTGAAAAACCGAACTCTTATTACATAATTTTCGTTTCACTGATTTTTAGATTTCTGTATTTTGGTTCGTGAAAATACTCGTACTCAAAAATAGCTCACTGAATTATATTAAACCTTGAGAAGTAAGTAAGTTAGGATGTGAAAGGTTTGTGATCCGGTCATCACATCAAATGTTTTTGTTTATATAAAACTTCAATGTTGACCTCTTCATGTTTTTAAAATGTCCTTAAACTTTTATTTTATATAAACCAAAATTATTCATATAAACCAAATTTGATGTCTTTCTGTTCATCACATTTTAAAAATTTTCAAACAAATTACTACTGTACTCTGTTGAATAAAGATCAAATCAGTGCCCTGTTTCATAATAAAGTACAAACTAATACTATTAGTCTTGTCGACTTAACTTAATACAATGACACTGACTTGTATAATAGTAACTTTACTTCAGTACCTTTTAACTCCTGTAACATCACTAATAGTCATCCCTATTATGAAAAAAATAAGAATTAGTATAATTAACACACTGTTTCTATACTTGTATTTTGAACTAATACTATTAGCTTTCATTATGAAACAGGGCCCAGGATGACCTTAGAGCAATTCATTTTTTAATATTTAATCTATTTATATATATTATTATTTTGTTAAAGTTTTATTACTATTAATTTTCATAAAATGATATCTATAAACTATAATTATCAAAGAACTCTATTATTATTGGCCTCAATAATCAATCTTTATACAAACATGGTAAAAAAAAAAAAAGATTCATTTTATTTAAATTTTATACAATTTGTTTCGGGTTGTAAAATAAGTCCGTAGCGTTTTTTACTGGTGATTTGAATAAAACTTCAGATTATTGTAAATATTTTTAATCAATTATATATGACCCATTATGATCTATTACATATAGTCACTCTTTCAGGTGATTTTTTAATTCCGTCCTCGTAGAACTTCTCAAATTTTTGCGCAATGTGCGTTTTGCAGTCCTCAAGTGAATTCAAGTGTTTCCCGTTAAAAGAGTTTTGAGAGGCCCGGAATAAGTGAAAATCAGTTGTGGCAAGGTCTGGTGAATAGGATGGGTGGGAGATCACATCCCAGCCAAACTCCAATAATTTCTGCCGGGTCTGCAAGGACACGTGAGGAAAGGCGTTATCGTGATGGAATACAATCCTAATCCTTTTTTAGAACATTTAAACATTGTTGACCTAGTAAACATGATTTTATAAATTCAGAGAGGATTAAATTGAAATATTGAAAAACGCTACGAACTTATTTTACAACCCAATATGAACGATAAACTTCTAAACTTGCTATAATTAATATTGGAAGATCGTTGATTAACCGTGTGTAATATATAATCAGAAGATGGTCCGGTGCGGTCAAAATAACTCAAATTGTAATTAAACTATTTATTGTGGACCTATGATTCGTCCCACATTGCAGAGGTTCATCATAAGGACTAAAAAAAATACAAACAATTAAAATAATTGTATATCATTTATTCTCTTACTCTATTACATTATTTTAGTTGTTTGTATATTTTTAACCCTGAGGAAGTCCTGCAAAGTGGGGCAACACATTGGCTCGCGATTAATAGTTTAATTACCATTTGAGTTATTTCGACCGCACTCGGACCGTCTTCCTTTAATATAGTTCTGTTATTACTTATCGTTTGACTCAATACCTCAATAGTTATCAGAAAAGTGTATTACGATTTGATTTTTCAGAACATTTTGTGTATTTTTTCTAGTAAACCAGAGGTCTGTTGTGGTCCCAGTGCAGAAGTACTTGATACATGAGTCCTATTCCCCCACTCTTGTTATGGACGATATATCCCTGCTCTTCCTGCAAAAGCCGCTCAGGTTCGGACCAAACGTCAGCCCTATCTGCATACCGACGAAAAAGATGTGTTTGGAGAACAAGGATGTCTTGATGATAGGTAAGTATATTGCACACAATCCACAAAAACAAAGGAGTTGCCGTTCGTTCCTGTACTTATAAAGGTGGATCTACACGTTTTCTAAACATCGCCAAATTCGTGCATATGCAAGCGTGTTGTTGAGTTATTTGGATTGGCTGGGACAATTTGTTTTTAATATAATTTTTTTTAAATTAATTAGGTTAATTAGGCTTTGAATTCAATAGTTAACTCTTGTTTAAGATTGTATACTTTAAAATTCTATCGATTTGGTGTAAATAAATTGTTTCAAATCTTGTTAATTAACTTTAGCAGATTATCTTTGACTTAATATAGCACAAATATATATTTGTGAAGATAGGTAATTAAATTGAAAAGATTCTGATAAAAATTATAGAACGAAGGTTGAATTTTATGTTACTTATATGAAATGTTGTCATCTTATCTCTAATTTGCTGATATTTATAGTTCCTTTCATTTTATTCCATTTTACAACGAAAATAGTCAAATCGAATGTAAATACCGAAAAAATTCAAATAACAATGTTTGTTGTTTCCTTTGTTCACCAAGCATTTGTCTTGAATATTTGGTAAGTGGCAAAGGTGTAGATCAAGCATAAGATACGTGTACTGCTCATAAAATGTATTTGTGATTCACAAATAACAGGCGATTTTCATCAAAATCAACATGTGGCCAAAAGATGACTGTGAGAAAATTAATGAATATTGAATTAGAGTTCAATTATTATTTTTAAGATTTGAATAATGAAAATAACGATAATTAACAATAATAATAATAATGTATAGGGGTGCACATAAGGTTTCTCCGTTTTCTCATTGTTATAGTAATTTGAAGACAAAGTGAAGTTCATTCATTACATTAAAGGTGCCTAATGGTTGACGATGCTACTCTGAATGCTTTATAATCTTGATTAATGTCTGAAGGCTGGGGTATGACAGGAGGCGACAAACCTGCTTCCAATGTCCTCAGGAGGATAGACGTGAAGATCCTTCCGTACCACGTATGCAAGTACAATTACTTCTTCATGTACAACCCCTTTCCTTGGAAAGTCAGTCAGATCTGCACTCGAGCCAAGGGCAAGGGAGGCTGCAGGGTAATAATTTATTATTCTATTTGAAAAGATTGTGTACAAACAATTTTTTAGTTTATGTAATTTATAAAAGTATTTAATTAATTATTGATAATTAATGATTATTATGGTGTGGGCTTCTTTCCAGTGCCTTGGATGATCTTAGCATAGAAGTGATAGCGATAGGGCTAAATGAAAACAATATATAAACATTAGGACCGTTTTTTTATCAATAAATTGATAAACAGAACAATTCACTTTCAATACCTTTTCCTGGTCTTTAACCAAACTAATTTGCAATTTCAACGACAATATTATGTCCCTTTTAATCGATATAATTTTTGTTTTCTGAATTTCGATCTGTTAAAAAAATATATGTATTGTTTTATTTCTTGTGCGAGACTGATTTTTAAAGCAACTATAACAAAAAAATATCCAGATAGTCTAACTTGTTTATCTTCTTTTATTTTCTTGATAAGAACAATATCTTCCGCCGTATAACAATTAACACGTTAAATATTGATCTCCGTTCCATTATATATCATAAACGTCAAATACATTCTCAGTTTTTATTTTTCCTTTTAACACATATACAAGGCTGACTTCTGAGTCTATACTTAGAGCTCCATTATTATTCTTTGCGAATAATTACGACATGGGCCTGGAACTGACTTTTCTCTTGGGTACAGCAAACTTTTTCTTTTTTAAATTCTTTTTATAAAGTGCACAAAATTTTCTACATTGTCTAAGGCATATTTCCATCCATAAAACGTATACTCTATAAAAAGGTTCAAAAATAAACAAATAATAGTTTTCAACTTTTGTCCCACTTTGTAGATCTTCATCAGAGCAGTCGTATTGAAAGACAGCCCCTGAATCAGGATGCTTCCTGGCAAAGGGGGGCAAGACGTCGGCTAATCAATAGTTGAAAACCATTTTTGTTTCTTTTGGACCGCACCCTCCACCATCACCTTCATAGTTCTAAGTTATGTATTTATACCTAAACCTAAATGGCCTGCGAGTGATAAAAGCAGCATAAACAAGAAGGTGATGGTTTTGCCATTTTATATACATAAACTCTTTTACTAAATTGCAAAATTATTGTAAGAATTAAATGCTATCCCCACGGCACCCTGGGATTCATTTGCGACACTCCTGGCATACGCTTGTGACCCGTGGCGCCCAGTTTGGAAACCATTGTTCTTAAGGATTAAATGTTTGTTCTTTTAAACTCTTATATATTTATGTCTCTTATACACCCATCCTTACTTAGTACTGTGCTAATCACTGAAGAATCTTCGTCTCGTACGGCACTGACTTGCTCTTCACTATTTCCAGTTATTAACTCAGCTGAGCTGCCAAACTCACTTGCTTCAAAAATTGATGTCTTATTCATGTGTATTCTTCATTTCTCTCCGTTTTCTTCTTTTCCTTAATAATTTGCCAATCTACAATGAAAAATTATTATTATTTAGTAATTTGAAGTATAACCTCACGTATTTTTGTTTCTTCTCAACCTTAGCTATTCCTGATATTATATATCCCCATTGCAGGGGGACTCAGGTGGGCCTGTCATCTACCTTGATCCTGAGGTAAGAAGTTACGTCCTGGCCGGTTTGGTTTCATTCGGCGAAGCGACCTGCAGTACAGATTATCCAACTGTGGAAACCGACGTCTCTTATTATGTGTCTTGGATAACATCGCGCATCAAGGGTGAGTACAGGTTTTATTTACTTCTTTATAAAACGTTAATAATAATAATTAATTACTTACTTTGATAAACTCCTTTTAATTTCTAGCTTAACTAGCTTGAGTTTCGTTCCTTGCGTAGAGATATGATTTACTTATTTGAGTCTTTTGTTGGTCGGTATTTTCAATTACCTTTTAGATGCATATCGAAGGTTGGCCAAGACGGTTTTACCTTAAAAATAATCGGGCAATTAGTTTTT
>NW_027116652.1:409245-410584 GCF_000696795.3 Halyomorpha halys | reverse complement strand
TCAGGCAGAAGAGACCTTCTGGAAGGTCATCTAAGAAAGATTAAAGAAGGCATTCGGAGGAGGACGGTGGACCCCAGAGGAGGACATATTCATGATGATCAGAGAAAGGAAAAAACCGAGACATTAGACTGTATGCCAGGGCAGTATGCCACAGAACTTCTGGCACGCTATAACAGAATTTAAGACAAACTCAGCGAGATGATGGAGACAATCCAAGTACAGGGTCGAATGCCGTCCTATCCATGGTACTGAAGATTCAGTTGGCAAAAGAACTGGGGAAGAAAGAGGGAATGCCGAGAGACCGCTCGTTTGTGGAATGTGCTCAAGATCTCATTGATACAAGCGCTAGAGAGGTGGAGGCCCAAATGGAAGTAGAGGAGCCAGGGTTGACTCGGATGGAATATCATCGGCCAAGAAACATGCCAAACCCTTAAAGAAGAAGAAAACAAAGAGATGGTAGAAGAGAGAGAAATAGTAACACAGAAAATAGAAGGAGCCAAGTTAAACCCAGAAACAATGGTCGGTAAGAGGACCGCAAGTGCCATGGGTGTGGTAAAACTGGACACCTGGTAGCACAATGTCCCCACATCCGATGTTTTGAATGTGGGACAGAGGGACATATAGCTCGACAGTGTCCCTATATGTATCGGCGGAGGGAGCAAAATGTGCCTGAACCGATGGAGGTCAATGCTCAGAGATTACGGAGAAGAGTAATCTCTCGAAGGACATATGAGAGGAGAACACGGTGGTTTGCCTATAATAGAAATTGCAGGAGTGAGGTGTCTGGTAGACACCGGTAGTTCCAGTACTATCATGTGTCGAGAGGCTGTGGAGAAGTTGTGTTGTGGAGAGAGAGCACACCGGATTCAAGTATGTCAGTGTAGGTTAATCTCTTTAGATGGCCCTTGTGAGGTAGAGGGGGAGGCGGAAATAGGTTTGAACCATTGGGGATTTAGTAAGGGTATCATGGAAGTGCACATTGTTAAGACCATGCCGAAAGAATATAAAGTAATTGTGGGGTGTGACCTACTAGGGAAGGTGGGTGCTTGGATTATGAATAGCAAGGGAAAATGGAAGATTAAGATAGGAGGTAAAACCTACAAATGTCGTCAACAACAGAGGAATGAGAGTGCACGAATTGGGGCAATCAATCAAGCTGAGGACTGGAGACAGCGACGCATGAGGGAATACCAAGATATTTTTTTTACAGAAGGGGATATCCTCGGAGCGACTGGGAAGGCTGTCCATGAGATCCCACTGAAGGAAGGAAAGGAGATACCCACAGGCATCTACGTCACACAATTTCTAGGGAGGGAGTTAAATCAGACTCGGATAAAGT
>NW_027116652.1:404629-407729 GCF_000696795.3 Halyomorpha halys | reverse complement strand
GGTGCAAGATAGGTCTTCGGAAGCAGTATTGGCAGCTCTCCGCTTGTGGTTTCAGTTCTACCGAGTTCCCGAACGCATCTCATCGGATGGTGGAACAGAATTTGACAACTCTTTGATAAGAAAGGAAAGGAAGGACCTGGATTGACTGCCGCTGGAGGTGGTGGGTTGTTATCGACTGGAGGAGGGTTGTTTTCGACATGATTTCCCAAGTTGAAGTCATCCAGATTGAGTACGCCCGCCCTTACTACGTGAAAAAAGCCTGTCAAAAAGAAGTTCAATCAAAGAAAAGAAAATTTAAAAAAAAATTAGACTGAAAAGAAACAGTCTTCTTCTTGTGATTAAATTTGATGCGGTAATCCATGATCCCGGGTTTCGGCATCAGATAAGTGATAGCGGGCTAGAAACTAAAAAAAAAAGGAAATAAGGAGCGAGAAAATACACTCACGGTTGCTGATAATTGACTGCTTTATTCTATTCAGTAATCCTATATTTATACATTCTCAAATTGTTGATAGAGGGAGTTAGGTATTAAGATTAATATTGCACACCCTGTAAATATAACTTATGTATACATATGCACATAATTGATATTTAACTTCAATTTTGCATTCATAGATTAGTTGCTTATCCACTGTCAAACCAATCAACCAACTAGCTTCTGAAACCACAAAAAAGAGTAGTACTTGCTATATCGCGGCTGCTCAAGCTGTTCCAAGGCTGACCAAGGGTTCCACGACTGCATTTTATTTATATATTTGTATTTATATTTACATTATGTATCTATCTCTATCGGTTCCTGGTGGGAATTTAATTTCCTTAAATTGTGAATTTAATTTAATTTCCATTTCCTTATATCCACAGCTGGTATCTTTAAACATATCATACTATTGTGATTATTATAATTACTACAGTTTTGTTCGTACAGTAATTTCTTTTTACTTATTTCAGAAGGATACTGCCATAAAGTTTAGAAAACTGCCACAATACTACTACCTGATACTAATTTACCAACAAAATAAGGTACATTGTGTAGGATATTGAGGTCATGTCGTGAAGCTACTCATGTTGAACTTTCCTCACCTGCATAGTAACATTGTAGTATTTGTTATAGTTTCAATCAATAATCTATTTATTTTGGTTCCAATGATCAAATTAAGAAGACAATCTTAAATAAACGAACACGCAAATATTTTTTTCTTTTTTGTCAAGGCAATTGCTTTTTTGGGCCTATTAACTCTCTAACGATAAAATATGAATAAAATATTTGTATTGTTATGAATTGTACAATATTGTCACGAGTAGTAATATTGTATTATTATTATTTTTTTATACATTAAAAACAAATAAAAATATTTCTAGAAGTTCTAAAGAAATGTCAGTTATTCGTACGTTTTATGTTAAAACTGTGAAATTTTTTTTGAAGAAACGCAAGTCCGAAAATTATGATTATGTGGACGATGCCATTAGGCATATGTTGAAGGATGCATGACGACAATATCGTAATTGGGTATTGACAAGTTGACAAGCTATTTAGTGTAAATCATTCTGAATTCTTAGCCTGCATTGTCACTAGCCTCAATCCTCATCCGGCAAAATTGAATTTATTTATAAATTAGTGATTGGATGTGATTTGTACGTTATGTAATAAATCTATTTTAATATGATTGTTACATGTTTATCATACTTATTCATAATTATGATTTGAATAAAGGTTTCTTGGTTTTTTGTTGTTGTTTTTTTTTATAACTATTTCACCTAATTAATGTCTTACCACTAAAATAATATAGCTGTAGGGTCTTTTAAGAAACAGCTCAGTACTGCTATACAACTGTATGAAAAAATATAAACAGCAAGAAAATGTTATGTGGGTAATATTACATTACCATGATGCAGTTTTGTGGAGAACCAATCAATTGATAAAACTCCATTACATTTCTCGAGGTCATCTTCTTTTCAGACGCCTAGGTGGAATATCAGGTAAGAAAGGAGAAGCTAGGCTGGAATCAAGTAGGTTTGGATTGTTGGATGTTATCATGGATAGATTGGTATCTGGTTCTGGCCAAATCGGCAACATGGAACATTGAGGTCCTGGTAGTAAGTAAGGAGCATTAAGGATTTTAGACTGTAAGGATTGGATACGAGAGGAATTCGATGGTTTAGTGGAGCCCCAAAGCTCAGCTCCGTATGTCCAGGGCCCTGT
This sequence comes from Halyomorpha halys, assembly GCF_000696795.3. Classification (NCBI taxonomy): domain Eukaryota; kingdom Metazoa; phylum Arthropoda; class Insecta; order Hemiptera; family Pentatomidae; genus Halyomorpha; species Halyomorpha halys. The sequence continues at coordinate 405,529 of NW_027116652.1, read as the reverse complement.
TTCATAATAAAGTACAAACTAATACTATTAGTCTCGTCGATTTAACTTAATACAATTACACTGACTTATACAATAGTGACTTGTACTTTAGTATTTTTTAACTCCTGTAATATCACTAATATTCCTCCCTATTAAGAAAAATAATAAGTATTAGTGTAATTAACACGTTGTTCTATACTTGTATTTTGAACTAATACTATTAGCTTTCATTATGAAACAGGGCCCAGATGGGACTTATTATTATGAAATTCTAAGTTAGTCTATTTAGTGTTGTAATTGTCGGGATTGGCGAGCAGTTTCCTGTCTTCTCAGTCTTGAACTATTACTAAACAAAAAATATTCCCTTTTTTATATAACCAATTTTTTTTTAGTAGAGTAAGTAATAGTAAATATGCCCAGAAGTGAACCACTAGAAGAGCCCTCATCCAATTTAAGAGCATTTTTTCTCCATCAAAATTCCAAATGTTTATCACTAAATATATGCTTCTTCTTGAAAAAAAAATACTTTATCATATACTCTGAGTGAATTCTGGTGAATTTTACTCCATTCGTGGTCTTTAATTTTGTTTTATACATTTTTGGTCAACCTGTAACCCAATATCCCACAAGGTTCAAAATACACACTATTTATTGTCTAGAAGTACCAGAGCCAAAATAGCTTAATTTTTTATTTTAATAATAAAGATATTTTTTTTTTTAATAAAGATTGTATACATCGCATCACCGGAGCCCCCTCCGTTGCCCGTTTAGGTAGATTTTTTGTTAAGCTTCTTGCTTAGGCAGGTAGAGAAACTAGCTTTTGCCCAGAATGTTAGATAAAAATTGAAACATTAGATTATTTTTTTAATTATTTATTTATTGTAATTTACAACTGTACAAAATAATACAATAGGTAAATAT
>NW_027116652.1:398753-404579 GCF_000696795.3 Halyomorpha halys | reverse complement strand
TTATTATTTTTTTATACATTAAAAACAAATAAAAATATTTCTAGAAGTTCTAAAGAAATGTCAGTTATTCGTACGTTTTATGTTAAAACTGTGAATTTTTTTTTTGAAGAAACGCAAGTTCGGGAATTATGATTATGTGGACGATGCCATTAGGAATATGTTGAAGGATGCATGACGACAATATTGTAATTGGGTATTGACAAGTTGACAAGCTATTTAGTGTGAATCATTCTGAATTCTTTGCCTGCATTGTCACAAGCCTCAATCCTCATCGGACAAAATTGAATTTATTTATAAATTAGTGATTGAATGTGATTTGTACGTTATGTAATAAATCTATTTTAATATGATTATCATTCTTATTAATAGTTATCATTTGAATAAAAGTTTCTTGGTTTTTTTTGTTGTTGTTGTTTTTTATACCTATTTCACCTAATTTATGTCTTACCACTAAAATAATATAATTCTAGAGTATTTTAAGAAGCAGCTCAGTACTGCTATACAACTGTATGAAAAAATATAAACAGCAAGAAAATGTTATGTGGGTAATATTACATTACCATGATGCAGTTTTGTGGGGAACCAATCAATTGAAAAATTTATGAGCATTTTTTCTCCATCAAAATTCTAAATGTTTATCACTAAATATGTGCTTCTTCTTGAAAAAAAAAAATACTTTATCATATACTCTGAGTAAATTCTTGTGAATTTTACTCCATTCGTGGTCTTTAATTTTGTTTTATACATTTTTGGTCTACCTGTAACCCAATATCCCACAAGACTCGGAATACACACTATTTATTGTCTAGAAGTACCAGAACCAAAATAGCTTAATTTTTTATTTTAATAATAAAGATTGTATACATCGCATCATCGGAGCCCCCTCCATTATCCGTTTAGGTAGATTTTTTTGTTAAGCTTCTTGCTTAGACAGGTAGAGAAACTAGCTTTTGCCCAGAATGTTGGATAAAAATTGAAACATTAGATTATTAAATTGTAAACCATTTATACATGAAAACCTATACAATAAATGAATAGTGATGACTATTCTTTAGAATTACTCTATATTTTAAATTGAAATGCCTAAATAAGGGGTGGTGAAATTTGCCTCAGCTCAGGGTGGCTGAAAATCATCCCCCCCCCCCTAAAAAAGTGCACATTACTAAACATTTCTCAGCTTTTTTCACCATTTTCCATAGCAGCAAAAGCAAAGTAAGTAATTTAAAACAAGGATGTTGGGGAATAACTGCTTGAACCTCGAGAAATATATTTCTCATCGTTGATATTGTGGTTTAAAAAAAAAAAATGTATTTCAGCAGTTTTCTGGATTTATTTCTCCAATGCTTTTTATAACGGTTTACCGCTGAAAATTAATAATCTTAACCATTTCTAACTTATACTGTTGGGTTTGCAATGGTTATAAAGCTGTATAACCAATCGTTTTTATTTTTATTTATTTTCAAGCGAAGAAAGCAGTTTAAAAATGCAGTAATTTGAAAATAAACTGGAATCAGATACTAAAAAACCTACCCATTCTCCTGCAACTTGATGCTAAACGCTGAATATGTGCCCTTGATTGCAAGAAATGTGGAAACATAAGTGCTCTATTAAGCAGTGCTGTCCTTTGGATGCATTTAGAAATCTTGATTTTTAGGTTAATATACAAGTGATACAAGATTTTTGAATATAATAAGTAATGTAGACTTCAATCCGCTAGTGCTGCAGTATCTAGATTGTCCACTAGCAAATATTACCAGTATCTAGAGGTTACCATACCACATACATAGAATGTCGTATAGAATTCTTAATTAAGATTATTTTAAATTTAAACGACTACTGTACCATGCCAGTGTTCCTAGAGAACTATAATTAGCTATATTCTTTATGACCGGAAATTCCTTAGATCGGAATAGACTGAACGCAAGAACAATTGGTAGCGACTATCTCGTAATTTGCATAATAAGTTAATGTCATAATCTACCTTTGGCTAAGTCGTATGCGTTTTACGTCCTCGATAAAACTGCGATAATATTGTTGACCGTTCTACAGGTCCTAAATATTAACATTTGGTTAAAGACTTCAGTGGCGAACGAGGAACGAAAGTCATCTTCAGCACATATTTGATTGTTAAGGTAATAAATTCTTATATTGGTGGATCGTATGGTTTGTAATTCATAATTAACATATATTATACCTTTTAGAAGCATATTTTTTCCAATACGTAACCGTTTTTTTCCAGCAGGTAGTCCGCCTGTTTCTTATATTTTTCTGTAGTAATCTTTTCTTTTAAATTTCACTTAAAGTTGTTTTTTCCCGATGTATGATTTTCGGTGCATTAAATTTAAATTTATGAACTGTTTGTTTAAAATGTGTGCTTTTAAGTATAGGCCTAAAAGAAGTAAAAAGGGTAAATTTCGAGGAGATTATTACTGAATAAGTACCTCAATATAAATACCTTGGTATAGATTTAAGTTCATCGTGACTTTTTAACCGTGCCATGAAACATATAGTTGCTGTGCGAATAAATACAAGTTAGGTACTGCAAGCAACTACTGTGTTTACAAGGAAACACCCCACACTTTATGGTAAAACTAGAATTGGCACCCATTTCTGTAGGATATCATGTTTTAAAACAAACTGTCCTGGCTAATAAAAATACTTTACATGAGTTGTACTCGCTTCGTGAAATAATGTTATTTAAAGCTACTGCTACAGCTAGGCAGTAACAACTGTTTGAGTCTGCAATATAATTGGGTAACACAGATAAGAAAAATATTGGAGAGCTTCGGAATGTTTGATCCGATACTACTTAAGGATCCAGTAAGTATTAAAATTAGAATGGGGGAGATCTTGGAGATATATACAGAGAATTTGTCAAGGATAAAGACCTCTTGTTATTACGCGAATCGGCCTATAACCTCTGGTATGGTAGGGACTTCACTAAAACGGATGCTCCTCAAAGATCCACTATAACTCACTTGAGAATAATTGCCCAACTACGACTTTCCGGTAAATATGCAATTACTCTAAATGTCGATCCACACAAATATACTTTGGACCCACAGAAGCTTTGTCCAGATTGTGATGGAACGGCCCTGGAGGATTGTTTCCATGTTTTGACAAATATCTTATCATGAGAACCGAATCCGATGCATGCTGAAGTTAAGCGATATTAGCCGAAATCAGTTGTATGAATTTCTTTCTGTACGCTCAGAATTGGACCTTAAACTGTTTTTTATATATGTAACCCAAAGCTTTTTGCTTATAGTTTTTTTTTTTTTTGTTTTTTTTTATATTACAAAATATGAAGTGACGTTTTGTTTTATTGTTTTATTCTAACGAGTGTGGATAATCCAGCTTATATACCCAAGCTGTTTGTTAATTAATATAAACGATCTTTAACTCATCATTATTTTAAAATTACTAAAATTGACTATCTATTTAATGTACTTCACAGGCTAGCTCTATTTGTACGGGGGTTGCAGCGTAAACAAATAAATTATTATTATTTAAAATGTGTAGTGAGAGCAGTTGGGTCAGGTTCTTGGGGGTTGTTTGTTATAGAGGTACAACTATGTTTGTGTTGATACTGTTCAGAAGTCCCTGTACACAAAAAAAATATATATATATCTATAAATATATAAAAATTTATCAATATATATGTATGTATACAAATCAAGACGTCTAAGATACAAATAAAATAAAACCATAGATAACCTTTAAGTTTTTTTTTATATGGTACCCTTCCAAGTTATTTCTGATACGGGGGTCATCTACAGGGTACCACCCTATTCTAATACCATGGTGGGGAGTCAAGTTTTTATTTCCTTGAATCCCCATAGACAAAAGTCGAACTGGCCCCGCTCCTGTTCCTATGTTGTAAAGACCTAATTTAATCTTTCGATTATTTTTAGAAACAATTATCTACAGACCATTATGAATTAAGTTGTTCCCTCTAGTATACACTACCGTGTAGTGTTCAAATGATGTGAAGATAGTTGACCATGTATAATATATATGTGGAGATGGTTAGGGGTGCGGTCAGGGAATAACATAAGTAAGTTAAAAAGCTTATTTATTAATGCTTACGTTTCGGCCATGATTACTAGCCTTCATCAATCCAAAGAACAAAAAACAATGAATGAAAGGATGTATAGGATGATTAAAGTCAATAATTCCACAGAATGAAAATAGATAAATATAAATTTATGAAAGAAGTGGAAATAAAACGAAAATATATACAGGTAATTAAATATGTAAGTAAAATAACATAATCAATGAAATTAAAAATTAAAGTTCTATAATGCAAAGAAACAACGAAATATTAATATTTTAACTGAATAATAATAATGTATACTAAAGTTATGAAAAAAAAAAGAAAAGAGAACAAAATTTCTCTGACCGCACCCCCAACCATTCTCACAAAACTTTAGTTTTCTATTCATAAATTACATAATAAAAACCCACGCCAAGAAACGCAGGATGTAGTTCCTTAATACATCCTGCGAGGTCTTGGACCTTCACGTTCTATAGCAACAATAATTTTTTTTTTTAATAATTTATTTATTGTTATCTACAACTGTATACATATATACACATCAAGTAAATTTGCTGTAAGTTATATTATGAAATGATACAAACTTGTGGAGAATCTACCCATTGATAGAACTCCAAAAACATTTCTAAAGGAGAAGATCTCGAGGCCATCTTCTTTTCAGACCCCTAGGAGGATTGTTAGGTAGTGAACAAGAAGCCAGGCTAGAAACGAGTTGGTTTGGGTAGTTGGGAAGTTTATTATGGAAGGATTGGTATCTGGTTCTGCCCAAATCGGCAACATATGGGATATATTGAGGTCCTGATGGATGATTTGATTTGTGACAAAGTAAAACGCATTAAGGATTTTACGAAGGATTTCGGACTGTAAGGATTGGATCCGAGAGGAATTCGTAGGTTTAGTGGAGCCCCATAGCTCAACTGCGTATGTCCAGATAGGCCTTATAACAGTCATGTAAATCAGTCTTTTGCAATGGATTGGAAGTTTGGCATTATAGTCTCCTCCAGCAATGAAGCGCGATCCGAGGGATTGGATTAAAGAATCAAGCTGGTTGTAGGAAAGTGAATTACCAGTGGGCAGTATACAGCTTATAATATTAAATGGAAAGGACGAGTTGAAATGATTAAAGAGGTTGATTGGAACCCGTCGTGAAGCATAGGGTGCAGGATCTATTTTAATCGGTAATTGGGGTGGGTTATTTACTTGAACAGTGGAATGAGTAGGAGCTGGATGTAGATGCTGCGGAGGTAATTTGACTTTTAAAGGTAGTTGATGGGAAGGAATAGACGGACGAGGAGTTTGAGATTGAGAATAAGAGGTCTGGGGATAGGAATGGGAGGCCTGAGGGGCCTGACGTCTGCTGGTTCCTTGTGACTTCAGAAAATGGTTGCGGTCTTCTGTATTCCTGGCGGTGATGGTCTGGGACGGTTGAGACAGAAGGTTGTTGCTGGTTGAGTTGAGCTGCATTTTTCTCCAGTTCTGGAAAAGTTGCTAAATTCCCAACTTCAAGAGGTACCTGTCCATTTTTCTCAGGAATTTTTTATGCCCTATTATGGATCCTTTGCCTATAAAATTGTTATAGACCTCCCACCCTCTGTAGTTGGCAGAATGGTCTTTCGAACAGAGTGCACATTTGGCTGGCTCATCTCTTGCTTTCTGGCAGATGGTTGATGCATGGAGGCCGGCACATTTAACGCACTTGGGGTTGGTGATGGCAGTAGCTCTTTGTCTGTCCCAAGTTTTGACAGTTAGTACACTACACTATTATAGAT
>NW_027116652.1:393646-398703 GCF_000696795.3 Halyomorpha halys | reverse complement strand
TGGAGCCCCATAGCTCAACTCCGTATGTCCAGATAGGCCTTATAACAGTCATGTAGATCAGTCTTTTGCAATGGATTGGAATAGTCGGAATCGACGAGCAGTTTCCTGTCTTTTCAGTCTTGAATGAAGATTCCATGTCAGTCGTTTGTCCAGATTTAGTCCTAAGTAACGGGTCTGTTCAACAGGAATAATTGTGGTATTAGTAAAAGATACTGTAGGGCAAGACGAAGGTTTGCGACGCAGGGTAAATGTGATTTGGTAGGATTTATTGGAATTTATTTTAATCCGCCAGCTTTGGCACCATTCTTCAAGGGTGGTGATTTGGGATTGGAGGGTTTGGGATACGATGGAAGGATCATTATTCACTGGCAATAGGCATGTGTCATCAGCATACGTGGTGAGAGTAGTGTTAGGATGGGTTGGGATGTCAGCTGTAAAAACTGTATAAACAATAGGACCAAGGATACTACCCTGAGGTACATCAGCAGACAGTGGAAACAGGGATGAATAAGCGCAGTTGTGATTTACTTGAAATAACCTGTATAAAGATAAGAACGGATAATGAGATAATTGTAGGGGGTAGGAATTTAAGGATCATGTTTTGCAGTCCTGGGTGCCGGACTCGATCAAAAGCCTGTTCTACATCAAGAAAGACTCCCGAGCAGTACATTCCGCGCTCCAATGAAGACGAGACAACATCAACCACACGATGGCTTTGCTGGATAGTGGACTGGGATGTTCAGAATCCAAACGAGTGATCTGGGATTATGTGGTTGTAATCTAGGATGGGATACAGGCGTTTTAAGATATTTCTCACGGATTTTTCCCATGATAGGTAACAGAGAGATAGGACGGTAAGAGGATGGGTGTTTTGGCGGCTTTCGAGGTTGATTTCATTTTGATTATGGATAATTTCCATGGGTCAGGAAAATGTGGATCTGAGGACAGCATTGTAGATGTAGGTGAGGAATATAAAAGATTTTCGAGGAAGATGTTTTAGAACTTGGGATGTAATTAGGTCAAAACCAGGAGCTTTGCGGGTTTAGAAGTTACCCTTCTGGATGATGTTTGATATCTCTGATGGATGAAATACTTTAGATGGCAGGGTCATTTGGAGTGGAGTATTCAATTCTTTTTCAATGTGTTCAAGGTTGGTTGAATTAAGGATGTCTGGGTGTGGCTCAAAAGTTTTAGAAAGATGCTGACCGAATATTTGAGATTTTTGATGAAAGGAATATGGTCCGGGTGTGGTCAGAAAAACTCAAATAGTAGAATAATACTATTTTAATGAGCCAACGTTTCGCCCCACGTTGCAGGGCTTCGTCAGGGCTATTTTGACGGCAGTCAAAACAAAAATGCAAATTTAGCATTTTTGTTTTGATATTTTTCTTCGTCCGATTTTGTCCTTGTTTGAGATTCAGTAAGAAGTGGGTGATTAAAATTCTTGAAGTTGAAAAGCTTCTTAGTAGTCGTTCATAAAGATTTGTCAGTAGTCGCGAGGTATTCAGTTAAGTAAGTTAAATTTTGAGTTTTGAATTTTTTAAGTTCTGTTTTAAGTTTGTATGTCAATTTAGTATATGTTTTATCTGTTGGGTATATAGTCCTGTGCCAATTCGCTCTTGCTCTGCGTTTTTCCTTTAATAAGATGCGAATGTGGTGTGGCAAGTTAGTATGTATGGTATTATTAGTTTTACTGATAGTTGTGTTGTCGTATATGCAAAATCTTATACGTTCTATTAGGTTTTCTATGGCTTCGTTTATGTCATGTTTAGTCTTAAGTGGAATTTTTAAGTCTAGTTTGTATTCTAAATCAACATGAAATTTGTCTCAGTTAACTCGTCCTTTAATCAATGAGGGAGGAGAGAGCTTAGGAACGAAGCTCGAATGTAAGAAAAGGATAACTAGACTGTGGTCTGAGGAAAGGTCATCTATAGATTCGATAATGGTCCGGGAACAGGAAATTTGGGAGGTAATAAATATATCAAGGATATCGGGACGTTTCATGAGGGATGTAGGCCAGTAAGAAGGACTCATGGGCGAGAGGATAGAATAACTATTGGAGGTAGGGACACTGGACAGGATATTTCCACGGGCATTAGATGTACGACATCCCCATCGTTGATGTTTGGCATTATAGTCTCCTCCAGCAATGAAGCGCGATTCGAGGGATTGGAATAAAGAATCAAGGTGGTTGTAGGAAAGTGAATTACCAGGGGGGGGGCAGTATACAGCTGATAATGTTAAATGGAAATGACGAGTTGAAATGATTACAGAGGTTGATTGGAACCCGTCGGTAATTGGGGTGGGTTATTTACTTGAACAGTAGAATGAGTAGTAGCTGAATGTGGATGCTCCGGAGGTAATTTTACTTTTAAAGGTAGATGATGGGAAGGAATAGTCGGACGAGGAGTTTGAGATTGAGAATGAGAAGTCTGGGGATAGGAATGGGAGTCCTGAGGCGTCTGACGTCTGCTGATTCCTTGTGACTTCAGAAAATGGTTGCGGTCTTCTGTATTCCTGGCGATGATGGTCTGGGATGGTTGAGACTGAAGGTTGCTGCTGGTTGAGTTGTGCTGCATTTTTCTCCAGTTCTGGAAAAGTTGCTAAATTTCCAACTTCAGGAGGTACCTGTCCACTTTTCTCAGGAGTGTTTAATGCCCTATTATGGATCCTTTGCCTATAAACGTTTTTATAGACCTCACACCCTCTGTAGTTGGCAGAATGGTCTTTCGAACAGAATGCACATTTGGCTGACTCATCTTTTGATTTCTGGCAGGTGTTTGATGCATTGAGGCCGGCACATTTAACGCACTTGGGGTTGGTGATGGCAGTAGCTCTTTGTCTGTCCCAAGTTTTGACAGTTAGTACACTACACTATTATAGATTTCTGCGTGGACTGCGCAACAATAATAATAATAAAATTACTTAATATGATGATATAGTTATATAATTATTTATGTTGTTTGTTGCGGATAGATGAGGACATGCTACTACCCAATGCTGTTGGTCGGATGGTCCAGTTATATCTGTGGGTCTCCTATGGACCAGGCAAACGGCTCCAACACGGATAATCTTTCAGAGAAGGAAACAAGTTGTCCTTGTGGACTATCCAATAAGGTCGATATTTTCATTGTACTTGGATTTTATAATGTGCTCAAGGATCTTTGTTAATAAGATGTTTTAAAATTAATAATAATTAATTCATCTGAGATCTACTCTCATAAGAATGTGTGTTTTTTTTCTTAGCTTTTTCTCTGAGGTTTATTCAATACATGATGAATGAAAAGTCCTTTAAGGAGAAAAGTTAAGACAAGTTACATATCATCGTTGCTGGTACATATCATCTACACGTTTGTCACTTGCCGCAAATTCAAGACTTGTACAAATGTTAGGTATAGAAAAGAAGCTACAAACCTCGGTATCCTCACATTTGTTTTGTTCTTTTTGACTTTTGTCGACTATTACATTAGATTTTACTATTTTCATAATAAGAAGGAACGAATTAGAGGTAGGTGGGATGAAAGGAAATGTAAATATAAGCAAATTAGATATAGACATAATAAAAACTCATAGAAATGGTGCTACATAACCTATGAATCCTACTTTCGTTCAAACTTTTTAACAAATATTTATTAATTTATTTACCCAACCATAAAATGTCTTAACAAACTTATATATTGTGCTAAATAAAATTAAACCGTTAAAGTTAAGTAACAAGAAAAAAAAGTATTTACACTGAATCGATAGGATTTTAATTAAAATGTACATTCGTAAACTAGAGTTAATTATTGAATTCGAAAGTTGGGGACATTCTGTTATTAATTAAAACACCGAGAACATAAATATTAACTAGTTGGCAATTGTAAAACAATACAAACTGGATGAATCACACCCTTTGATTTGTGTCAAAAACTGAAACTCAGTCAACTGTTACCAGTCAATCCAAATAACTAATCTACACGCTTGCGCACGCCCGAATCTGACATAGATTGGGAAACGTGTAGAGGTACTTTAGAGAAACTTATATACCATTCGGATATAGATGACAGAATCAATAGGGAGTAATCTTAAAAAGCTAATATTTTGATTATTTTATATAATTTATAACAAATTTATCATTCAGAAACAAGTGAGGATAATCGGTGGTGAAGAAACATCTCCTAACCAATATCCTTTTATGCTGGTCCTCGTCCTGACGGAAGGCCTGAGACACTTCTGCGGCGCCTCTATCCTCAGCGAGAGGCACGCCATCACGGCAGCACACTGCACAGAACCACTTGGCGACTTGGCCATCAGTGTTATCGCTGGAGCTCACGACAAGACAAAGTGTCAGTAATAAATAATATATTTATTCTTCTTCTTCAATTTTAAAGAAAATAAATTTTAATCAATATTGAAAAATAAGTAGCAATATGGCCTTTTGATGAGTCGTATTTTTATTCTAAATAATAAATTAGTAATTTCATTTGACGTTTCGGGGATCGATCCTCAACCTCAGAAATAAAATTAACAATTTCAAACATACCAAATTATTTTAGCAATCACATAGAAACAATTATGTATATTTTTTTACAATGAAACATAACAATAAATTGCTAAGATTGAAATATATAATCCTTCTTGTAATAAATACAAGATTTTCATTCACAAATTCCATGTTTCAGATTTAGTTAATTCATCAACATCTTATGGACGGGTTACTTTGTAGTGCTGCTGGTATATTTCCACTTATTTATGAAAAATCTTTTAGGAAAATTAATTGAAAAGTTGTAATTTATCTAAAAGGGGAAACCCTTAAGTGTATTTTTCTTTATAATAATAGAAATGTACTATGTTTAATAAAATTAAACTTCTTATTATTAACAAACTTCTCAATTCGAACAAAATAGAACTTAATTTATGATATATCATTCTTAAACTAAAGAGTAGTCCTAGATTCTCTTTGGTATAAAAGTAAATATATGAATATCCATATTCTCCTGTTGATTCATCCTTTTTCGGTCCAAATATTTTATATAATACTTTTTTTTTTAAACCTTAAGGTGCTGTTCATCCCT
>NW_027116652.1:391157-393050 GCF_000696795.3 Halyomorpha halys | reverse complement strand
TAAAAAAAATATAGACCATTTTATTTTGATTTTATACAATTCATATAAACAATAGACCTTTAAACTTGCTACAATTATTATAGGAAGACCGTTGATTGACCGTGCAACAGATGCAAACAACTAAAATCATTTCATACTATTTATTCTTTTATTTTATTACATTAATTTTATTGTTTGTATTTTTTTAACCCTGATGAAGCCCTGCAAAGTGGGACGAAACGTTGGCTCGCAATAAATAGTTTAATTACAATTTGAGTTATTTTGACCGAACCTGGACCATCTTCCGTTTATGTAATTAATATAATTCTGTTATTACATATCGTTTGAGTTCACAATAGTGCTGTGTATTGACATTTTGACAATCCTGGGTATTATTAAGGAGTTTCGTCACCTGGTCACAGGGTAAGCTGCGAAGCGTCCCCGGATATAAAAACATCTGTATTAAGTTTGTCACATTACCAGAGGCCCCTGAGAAAATTAGACTGACTAACCTTTAAGTATCAAAACACAAAATGACAGGCTGTGATGAGGGACCAGAATCAAATTGACCAGATGCAGGCCTTCCTGGACATGTCAAACTTTTTTACACATTCTCGGCCCTGAGGAGGGGAACGCCCAATGAGATAGGAGATTGAAAAATAAGGTAACGCCCCAAAAGGGAAGTGGGAGAAAAATACAAAGGAAATCTAGAAGAGCGAGACGGAGACACTCAACTGGAGGGCTTAGACGGGTGAGGACCATAGTCTTCTATCTCAGAAGATGCACTTCGACCAGATGAAGTCGTGAGAAGGTCCACGAGTCCTGGACATCCCTTATGAACGACACCTACGGCACTACATCCCACGGCATCAGCAGCTATAAGTATAATTTAACCAATAAGTAATAATGTAATAATTTATATTTTATGGCAACCTTTATCTGAATCATATTAATCATAGCAACAAATTGTAAATAAATACTTAGTTTCTTTATGTAGTTTATATACTATTATATAATCCAATATACCACTCTTTATTATACTGTATAATTAATGATAACAACATTTTATAAATATAAAGGTATTTAATTGTTAAACTGGTAAACACACAGAGCCTTTGGAAAAGAATCCAATCATAATAATAGTTTTTTAGGACTCAATATATAATTAAGTAATTAACTTATTTTTGGATAATTGCCTTCAGCGATAAATCTCCATAGCATACATAGCAATAGTTATTGTAGCTATATTAGTAAAAGTAGAAAATTATTAGAAAAGTGTATTACGAAAAAGTAAAGAAAATATGTTTTTCTCAAAATATTTTTTACATTTTTCCTAGTAACCGAAAACACTATGGTGGTCCCAGTGGAGAAGCACCTGGAACATGAGTACTATAGCCCACATATAATTATGAACGATATATCCCTGCTCTTCTTGGCCAAGCCACTCAGGTTCGGACCGAACATCAGCCCTATCTGCCTGCCGACCAAGAAGATGTATTTGGAAAACAAGGATGTCAAGATCATAGGTAAGTATACTGTATATAATTCAAAAAAAGAAAGGAGTATTTTGTATCTAATGGATAAATGTTAATTTGCCGTTTTCAGACCCTTTGTTCTGTCCAAAAGATGACAGTGAGAAAATTATTAATTATTGAATTAAAGTTCAATTATTTTTTTAAAGATTTGAATCATGAAAATAACGATAATTATTAATAATAATATAAAGGGGTGCACATATGTCATTTTCTACAAAACATTAAAAATTTTTAGTGAAAGTATTGTGCATTACCCTTCATTCAAAGTATTGTGCATTATCTTGTTCAATTTTTCTTTCCATGAATTGACTCGAATTTTGGTATCATCATATAGTACAAGAGCCCAAAAGGAGAAAAAAGGCAGTTATTTCATCCCAAG
>NW_027116652.1:382367-386917 GCF_000696795.3 Halyomorpha halys | reverse complement strand
AAGTTAAAGCTAGTTTAATGAGCTATAAAGTAGTTTATGATGTTTATCTTCGTAGGAGTAATAGTTTACATGAAATTTGCTAAAATAAATTGATTCATAGCTGTTCGGACAAATTTTCATTTGCAAAATTTATATTCATATACGAATATTATAAAAACTACTACTCTTACGAAGATACGTGGCCTAAATTACTTTATACTAAGTTGAATTACCTTTATTCTGAGTGCTAGCAGACATATATACGTTTTATGGTTACTGAGATATATTTTTCATAAATCAAGAATTTTATTGGTAAAACTAGAAATTAACATTTTGTGAATTCATTTTGTCAAATATCATAAAAACTACTACTCCTAAAAAGCTAAACGTTTTTAATTAATTATGAGAGATAGTTGACCGTGGATGAAGTACGAGTAGCAGATGGTTGGGGGTGCGGTCAAAGGGAAACACAAATAAGTTGGTGTAACCTATTTTATTGTGCCAACTAATTGATTAGGCGTTTGATTTTCAAGCTAACAGCCCTGAAGAAGGCTAGAAACTCTAGCCGAAACGTTGGCACAATAAAATACGTTACACCAACTTATTTGTGTTTCTATTTGACCGCACCCCCAACCATCTTCTCCTCATAAACGTTTTTAATATTCCGTGTTTAAATTGTCCAGCTATCTATAGGTGAAACAACGCAATTATTGGGGGATAGAATATATCAACACAGAAATGATACAAGAAATAAGGAAAAGGGTCCCGATAAAACAGCACTAGTGCAACAAGAAGCTAAAAACCAACACAATTTTGATTTTAATATTATCATAACTTTACATAAAAAAAAAAAAAACCAAATGTTCAAAAGAAAAATACTTGAGTCAATTCATATATCAGAGAACATCAATTATAATGTTAATTTTAAAACAGATACAAGGAATTTAAACCAACATTGTGCAAAGATTTTAAGTAAAATAAATTTATGAAAAATATGGGAACAATTTTAAAAAGCTATATTTTAAGAACTGCTCAACGTAAATAGCTCTATAAGGGCTGATATTTCAGCAAATTTACTCTACTTTAAATAATGACCTCTTAGGGTTTCTAGTGCTGTTGGCATTTTTAATGATATAGAGCTCCGAATTAAAATTATTATTTTTCTTTACGTTTTGATGTTTTTAATAAAAAATTAGGGTTAAGCGGGGAGAAAAAAGAAAACACTTATTTCTTTTTTCTCCCCGGTTCATGCACTGATATGATACAAAGCACTGCTTGGACAGACTATGTGCCTTAGAGCGGAACAAGTGTTAATTGTAAGGAGGTGTGTCTGGTGAATATGGCATATATCCTAGCACTTCACAATTATGTGTTTCCAAACAGTTTTTGACCGGTGCCTTAAATACACTGCATGAGTTTTTGTCCATGAATATTCGATTTAGCCGTGGGTGTTAAAACATGACCAGTTGATGTTGATTTTTACAATTTTCCTCAACTTTGCTTTATCACAGTGGATTCATTTTTCATCACCAGTAACTATACAATAGAAGAAAATTCTGTTTTCACCTTTGTGTTATCTTTCTATCACAACTTTTTTTATACCCAATTCTATAATATATTACTTATTTTTAATATCTTTATGTACTTCATTTTACATTTTACCTATATACTTTATTCACTTATGTTTATTTATTCATTGTTTTTATTCATTTTCCCATTTACTGTTTCAATGTAAACTTTCACTTCACATTGTTGCTATTTATGTTTTTTTGACTATTGCAATTATCAATGTAGATAAAATATTTCTATCGCGATCAATATATAAAGAGTGGTTATCATTATCTAATTATTCTGTATGTTTAGGTTTACCCTTTTTATTCAATATTCTTTATTTACTTCTTTTATATTTATTGTATTACATTTATATTGTATTATCATAACTATATTGTCTATGAGTACATATTATTAGTTACATATTCTATCATTTAATTTATATTTATTTTTTCCTAAATTAGATATTTCTAGTAGTTGTTATTAATATCATATTTGTATATCTCCTTGTTGTATTTCACTTATTGGAAGTTAAAACCGTTAACATTCTCATTCCCACCCCGCTGTTTCCTTCCGATATTCTGCCACTGTTTTGAAATATCTGGACTGAAATAGTTGGGTGGTCCTGATTTGTTCTTTACTCATTTATTATTATTATTAATAATTTTATTTTTATTTATTCTTTCTGGACCATTATTTAATCTCTACTTGCTTCTTTATTTTCCGTCCTTTATAGCGTTAAATTTTGTTTTCTCATTTATACTTTTCTAGTTTTACGTGTTATTACGTCTTCTTTTCATTTTTAACCTAACAGTTTACGTTGTTTTTTTTATATTCTTATCATTGTCTATTTCTTGTTTTATTTCTTCTTTTCTTTCATTTGTATATAATTTTCTTTTCACTTACATTAACATAATTTTAACCCTATCTTAGTTTACCTTATGTAGCTTACTATTCTATTATCTCAAAATATTTTTAGTTGTTTTTGTATCTTTTGAGCCCTGATAAAGTTCTACAAAATAGGGCGAAACGTCACCAACTAAATATTTGGTATACTATTTTTTGTTTTCTTGTGACCATAGGGGGGACTTTTATTGGTGACGGTTCCACGGAAAAATCTAGGAAACATTTTGGTGGAGCGATATTTTGTCGAATGGCGAAAACTTATTAGTACACCCATTAAAATGAATTTTCTTTTTTTCGTATAAAAAATACATCAACTATATCGAAATACGACAACAGTAATTCAAATTATATAAAATTGTTGTTTTCCCTTTCTGGTTGGTTCGTGCAGACGAAATAAGAGGAGTGTGGTAGCCACATTTAGAACTTTAGGGCTTTACAGCATTTAATAATGCCACAATTCATTAATTTTGTTTTTTAATGTGTTCGTTGACCACAACAATAATTTCTTTTTTCTAATACTTAATGTCATAAAAAAATAATTGAAATCATTTTTGTAAGAATTAAATTCAGATCAAAATGCAGTAAAAACTCGTTTTCCGATCAATGTTTGAAAATGAAGTTGTACTTGAATGCAAGAAATCTTGCTTTGGGACAGACATGGCAAGTAGAACAGCTGTAAAAGATTGCAATATAATAAATTCATCATTTTTAGCAAGAAGAAATGTTTCCTGAGCTGCTAAATAAAGCCAAGATAAATTTATAGTGATCCTTGGAAACCATTTTGTTCACTTTAGTGAGGCGTGAAATATGCGTTGTTTAGTCAAATCGCTCTTATAGTAATTTCAAGACTTAGTGAAGTTCATTCCTTACATTAAAGGTTCAATTAGATGAATGCTT
Source organism: Halyomorpha halys (assembly GCF_000696795.3). Taxonomy (NCBI): domain Eukaryota; kingdom Metazoa; phylum Arthropoda; class Insecta; order Hemiptera; family Pentatomidae; genus Halyomorpha; species Halyomorpha halys. The sequence continues at coordinate 383,584 of NW_027116652.1, read as the reverse complement.
TGTAATGTTGATTATTGCCTGAAGGTTGGGGTATGACAGGAGGCGACCAACCTCCTTCCATTGTCCTCAAGGAGGTAGATGTGAAGATCCTTCCGTACATCCATTGTAAGACCAACTACTTCTTCATGTACAACCCCCTTCCCTGGAAAGTCAGTCAGATCTGCACTGGAGCCAAGGACAAGGGTGCCTGCAGGGTAATAATTCATTATTCTATTTAATAATAATGTGTAGAAAAATATTTTACTTTATGTAATTTATAAAAGTATTTATTAATTTCTGTTGCGAGTATTATGGTGTGGGCTTGTTTCTAGTGGCTTGGATGATAGACCGTAGCATGGAAGTGATGACGTGTTGAGGGTTTAAACGATAACAGTTAAGTTAATTCGTTTGTTTTTTGCATAGAAGGAGTGGCGTATGCAAATTAATGACTGTTGCCTTGGCTACGATCGTAATTTTATCAATAAATTGATTAAATAATTTGTTTTCAATACGTTTTACTTGTCTCTAACTAAACTAATTTGCGATCGCATCTACAATTACCTAATTGTTCCTTTTACTCTATAAAATTTAAACCCTCAATTTCCTGTCGTTAAAAAAAAATCATATTTCTTTAATTTAGATGTGAAATTAATTGTTAGACATATATAATTTTGTCTTTTCTCTCTGGACCGGCAAACATTTTTACAAAATTTTCCACAGCCCAGACATCTGTCGTTGCAGTAGAATTATTCTTTATATATAGGAAAATAAGAAATACTGGAACATTTATTATAATACAAACATCAAAGGTACTTTATGACGAGCATAATATTTTAACAGGTAAAAATTAATAACAGGTACCAATGTAAAAACAAAAAGTTGGTACTACTTAATTAGGTAATCCATAAGGGTTCTACGTTTAGTACTAATAATACATTGATTATTTCTAAATTATGTATTTGAATTAAAAAAACTCAAAAAAATAACCCTATTTATGATATTTAAATAGGAACAGTAAAGACTTAGTGTTGGATAAGAAGTATGAGAGGTTATATTGACTAAGATATATTTTGGCTATGGGAGAATAATCAGCAACATGTTAATGACATTGATAGCTGTGTATAACAATAAATAATATCCTTGAGAATGGTTGGAATGACCGAAACGTAGGAGATATAAGAAAATAAATATGTTTAGACTAAATGGAATTTTTTTTATTATAATTGATAAACAAACAT
>NW_027116652.1:376058-381787 GCF_000696795.3 Halyomorpha halys | reverse complement strand
GTCTCAAACAAGAAATTAAATTATATCTAAATTATGTACTTAATCCTAAGCCTAAATGACCCACAAGTATTAAACGCAGAATAAAAAATATGATGTTGGTGTTGCCATTTTATAAGAATGGTTTCTACTTCTAAATTCTAAAATCATTTTAAAATTGAATATTTTCGCCACGGCACCCTGGGATTCGTTTGCGACGCAACTAGCATACGCTTATGACACCTCAGTTTGGTAACCACTGCTCTAAAATATTACGAGTAAATGTTTGGTCTTTTAAACTCTTTAAAGCTTTATGTCTTTTATACTTCCATCCTCACAGTGCTAACAATGACGGAGAAATCTTCCCCTTGTACGGTACTAATTTGCTCTTTACTGATTTCCAATTATTCAATTCAGACGACTGAGCAGACAAACTCACTTGCTTAAAAAATCAATTCATGTCTTATACAACTTCCTGAACAATGTTACAAAACATAATCCTCTCATTTCTTTTCTCTCCGTTTTCTTATTTTCCTTTTCAATCGCCACCTTTTTTTTCGTCAATGGAAAATTATTGTTATTTAATAATTTGGAGTTTTGCTGCCCCAGTTTCACATATTTCATCCACCTTCAGCATTATCGTATCATGCCTTTCCATTGCAGGGGGACTCAGGCGGGCCTGTCATCTACCTTGATCCTGAGATGGACAGGTATGTTCTGGTCGGTTTGGTTTCATTCGGTGCTGCCTCCTGCGATCCACATAGTCCAACCGTCGAAACCGACGCCACTTATTATGTGCCTTGGATAGAATCGCACCTCAAGGGTAAGTACAAGTTTTATTTACTTTTTTTATTAAACGTTAATAATAATTAATTACTTACTTCGATAGTCATTTTAATTCCTAGCTTAATAAAGCCGCTTTGCAAAGGGTCCCCTCAAGCTACTAATGAACCGGCCAGACTGGTCCAGTCCATTGGGTTTCGTTCCTTGCGTAGAGATATAGCTGAGACTGGTTCTAATCAAGAGTGATTTACTTATTTGAGTCTTTTGTTGGTCGTTAATTTTAATTAAATTTAAGATGTATATTGAAGGGTGGCCAAGACGCTTTTACTCTAAAAATAATCCAGCAATTAATTTTTTCTCATATCGCAGGCAAGCTTTGTAAACAGAGAGGCAAAAACTTTTAATTACGCAGTGAGAGTATTAATTAATTAATAGGATATAATCTATTGATAACTATATTTGATATCGGTAATATTAAAAAATCACGTGCATTACGAAGAATAATGATTAAGTGATATCATATAGTTTGTTAGAAAATAGAAATATAAACAAGTATTATTATTATTATTATTATTATTAATAAGAAAGGCATAGCGAACCATGATCTATTAAATCAGTCTTAACGCAATCCACCCTTCTACGTTTCAGTCTATCCCTCGGACATTTACCCGTCGGTTTAGCGTTTATTAACATTTTAAGAATCCGTTCATTACACACTCATCATATTGGCCGCAATAGTATAACCTGAAATATATCAATCGGGTGGAGTTCTTTCAGTTAAGCGTTATGCAGCCTTATAAATTCATGGTTATTCGCTCCGAATTTTTTACGTAATATTTTATTTTCATAAACCTAAAGGCTCTGTTCTTCCGTTGCATCCGTGTTGCGGCCAACATATCGTCAACAAATCGATAATTAAAACATGTGATTTTTATTAAGTCAAAATACAAAACAACTACTCTCTGTTGTTTGTTAAAACTGTAAATGGACAGACAACTTCTTAACGTCTCACTGCATACACATATCTTCTCCATTTTCTCCTCACTACGCACTCGTAGTTGCCAACATTCTGGCCATCTTCACGAGCTAAATCATCTTAGCCACGGCGGGCGGACTTCTTCAACTCATCCTCCAAGAGGACAAGGCGGGGGGACGTACGTCCCTTTTGTCGATCTACTTCCAGGAGAATATCCACTCAGAACAACCACAACCGGGGCCCCACCAATCACCGGTGAAATAAGACTTTTTTTCTCTTTTGCTCAATTAGTTTAATTTTATAATAGTTTAAGCTTTCTTTATTGTTTCTAGTTGTATATTTTGTGTTCGTTTTTATTATGTTTACTTATTTAAAAATACAAAAATAACAAAATTCGACTATTCTTTTCTTTTCACGGTTGGGCTAGTAAAGGTTCCTTTTTTGAACCCCTACCCGCCGTAACAATCCGTAAAGAACATTGGGAAGGATAATAGTAATATAAATTCTAGTTTTTGAGTTATTAAACATAACACGCGAGGTTCAAGTTTTATTTCCTCATCAATTCCGTTTTTTCTAGTTATCATAGAAGTCTATTATGAGCCTATTCACCTGTTCTAATGTATTTCCTCCTACATCTTTATCACCGAAATTGCTCCCCTTTGTACTGCTGGCCATATATTTTGTTTAATCTATATTTAATATACATTATTATAAAAATAGAAAATGGGTCTTTATCATAAAAAATTCAATTATTAACTGAAACGGACCCATTTCCACTGACATGTTAGGACTACGACCGGAGCTAAAAAAATTCTCATACATGTACATTCATTGTCACACAAACATACATACACATACATACATTCACACACACACACATACATATAAATACATTCATACACACACATATATATATATATATATATATACTTGATATTTGACTTCAATTTTGCACTCATAGATTAGTTGCATGTCTCCTATTAGGCTTCTGAAGCCTCAGAACAGAGCCTTACTCTTGTTATTATGTAACTACAGCTTTGTTCCTAGAGTAATTTTTTTTTTTAATTTCAGGAGGATACTGCCATAAAGTCTGAACAACTACCCGATGTAACTTTAGCAACAATACAAGCAAATAGTGTAGCATATCGTGTAGCTTATATTGTTTTGTCGAACTTTGCTCACCTGCATAGTAACATATTACTAGTTGACATTGTTTCAATAAATAATCTGTTTAATTTGGTTCCAATGATCAAATTAAAAAAGACAATCTTAAATATACGAACACAAATATTTTTTCTTTTTTGGTCATAGAAAATGTTTTTTTTTTATGTTTCTTAAATCTCTGAGGATGGAGTAAGAATATAATATTATTATGAAATGTACAATAGGCCAAGTTATTATGAGTGATAATAGATGTATTTTAATTCAAAAACAAATAAAAGTAATTTTATAAGTCATAAGAAAATGTTAGTTGTTCGTACATTTTAATTAACCTGTAAAATATTTTATTTTTTTAAGAAACGCAATTCTAGGAAATTGTATGGTTATATGAACGATGACATTTGAAATATGTTGAAGAATCTATGACAACAGTTTCCTGTTTGGATATCGGCAAGCCATTTTGTGTGATTAATTCTGAATTCTTCGCCTGCATTGTCACATCCCTCATTGAGCAAAATCGATTTTTTTTTATAAATCGGAGGTTAAATGTTAGTTTTACGTCATGCAATAAATTTATTGTAATATGACATGATTGACATAATTATTCACAATTTTTGTATACCTACTTCAGCCAATTTATTCCTTATCACTGAAATAATAAGCTCTAGGTACTTCCATGAAGTAGCTTACTAGATTTATAACAAGAGACTCTACACAGACAGTGTACACTAATCATTTCTTAAACACCTCTAGAGTGGTTCACTTCTTCTTACCATATTCGGTATTGCTGATGAATTTCCGTATTAATTAATGTCAACCAATTTGTTGGCAAGTATAGACTAGAATAGAATATATTTACTTGTGAAAGACAAATTCTTGTACAGATTGTATTACATAAGATACAGTTATAAAACAAAACCTGAGTCTAGTGCTCCATAACAAAAACAATATACAAACTGGATAATACAAAACTATTAACGTAATATTCTTTGCTTCATTATATTAAACTTAAAATAATGTGAATTTTAATTAAACCACAGCGTAATATAAGTACAGATATAAATTATCTTCGAAAACTATTTACATGCCACTTACAAAATTAAACTTATTACATGCTGTTACAGCGTAAATATAGAGTCATCAATTTAACATCATTGTAAATGTTCAATATATTTTGGATGTTTTGTAGGTCGCAGGATATGGTTGTGGGGAGCTTTAAGATATATTGCCTTTTTTCTTTAAATGTGGGACAATGTAGGAGGATGTGATACAAACCATTATCGAAATATCTCTTGCAGAGTGGACAGAGTTCGTTTGCCTTCAAAGTGGGGTTTTGCTTCCATGGTGTTAGATTTATGTGATCCGGGTTTCCCACTCTTAGTTGGCTGGTGCACCTCAATTTTTTTTTAATTCTGCCTAAATCTTAGGTATGCTTTAGGTTAAAGTAGGTTGAAACTGCAGAGTGATGTTTGAGTTTAATGCTCTATTGATGTCAGTTGAGAAGTTATGGCTCAGGATTTTTTCGAGAATATTGCCTTTATCTATTGGCAAGTATCGCTTTGTTGGACGATCTTATCAATAAAAGCAAACTACATAAATTAAAATAGTAATTTTCGGAAATACCTGCTAGATTTTCACGCAATAAATTTCTGATCTATAATATTTGGAATTTCATGAAAGTTCTTCATTTATCAGTTTTCCAACGATATATACAATTTTTCGAAGTATTTATGTTTTTATCTCCCCTAAATTAAATTTTTCCGTTGGTTATTACTGTATACCCAATGATTTTAATTTTTAAGCGTTAAAGGCGGTTTCAAAATGCTCTAATTTGAAAATAAATTTCCTTCACTTAATGCTAAACGCTGAATATGTTGTCCTACTAACTTGATTTTAGCACACTTTGCACTTTTAGCATACTTAGCGAAGGTTGCATTTTTGCCCTTAATATTTTTCTAAATACAATGCAATTTTAAATATTTGATAAGATTTTTTTTTTCAAGGTTTCAAGGTTTTATTTTACGTTGCTTTCTTTAATATGATATTGAATAATCAATTTTTTTTTTTTTTATTGAACAGACCTTGGTTTGTTGTTCTATATTCACTCAATACACAACTTTATATAATTCATTATCACTGACCGACTTTTTGATAAATTAATCAGAATGTTTTTTTTATAATCAAAATTTATTTCCTGTCCTTTTTTCTGTCAACAATTATTTTAATTATTTTCCAGTAACTCTCTGTGTAAATTCCTTTGTTCAAAATAATGCAAACAATTATATAAATAATAGTATATTTTTGTAAGTATTTTTAAAATTAATTTATAAATTATGGGATATTTTATTTGAACTACATAAAAAAAATAACTAATAGTTGAAGCTATTTATTTATTGACATAATTTTTATACACAGGTTTTCATCAGAGCTAAAATAAAAAGGTACGAAGTAGGTAAAGTTAAAGATGAATACCAAATTAAGAGAAATAAATGCTTTATTGGCAGTAAGCAATGCTGCCCATAGTTGCTATAACACTTAGCATTTTGTTGCCTGAGATATTAATCCTAAATCTGTCCAGTCCAGAAATTAATTGAAAAGTTTATCATTTTTATCAATAATAAACAATGGATAAGTACAAAATATTAAAGAGTTTTATAAATAACCGAAAAAGAAAAAGGAAAAATATAGACAATCTATTCGAACGGGCAAAGCCAAGACTGTCCGATCTTTCCGGATTGTATTACGGCTTCGTCAGACTGTTGTATTCTTGGCAGGAACAAAGTTGATATTCTCCTCTCTAAATAATATAATACTAATTTCCATAGCAACAGAA
>NW_027116652.1:375332-375953 GCF_000696795.3 Halyomorpha halys | reverse complement strand
ATAGTGCTAATAATGATAATAAGAAGGAATTATCCCTACTTTAATATTTTCATTCAAAAACCATAAGTGTTTATCTGGCAATCGTTCCTATTAGTACAAGAGCCGGGAAGAAAAAAATGCAGTTATCTCACCCCAATTTTTGATTACTTTAATAAAAACTAGGTATAATCACAAGTCAAAACTGATGAGTCTGCCATGTATAGGTAAGAGGAATAAAAAATTGCGTCTGTTTCAAAACCTTAAAAAAAACATTAATTTTTCATTCGGAGATTTATATTTTACCGAGAACGCTAGAAAATCTAAGAGAACGTTATTTAAAGAAGAGTAAATTTTCTGAAATATTATCCCTAAAAGAGCTATTTACGTCCAATAGTTCTCGAGATATAGATAGCTTTTTAAAAAGCAAAATTTCTTAAAAATCTATTGAAAGATTAGTAGTCAGTTAATTTATTTTGCGAAATCTTTATCTCAGGAACTATGTGACGTACAGATGTCTATTAGCACTCAAAATGAATATAGTTTAATTGACTATAAAGAAGTTTATGACCTTTACCTTCGTAGGAATAGTAGTTTTCATGATATTTGCTAAAATAAATTGATTTATAGTTGTTTGGACAATAA
>NW_027116652.1:374009-374753 GCF_000696795.3 Halyomorpha halys | reverse complement strand
AGAGCTCCGAATGAAAAATTAGTTTTTTTTATCGCTTTGAAACAGCCGCCATTTTTTATTCCCCCTACCTATACTTGGCAGACTCATCTATTTTGGCTATTAATTAAACATAGTTTTCATTAAAGTAATAAAAAAATTGGGGTGAGATAACTGCCTTTTTTCTCCTCTTGGGCTCTTATACTATATACTCTTATACTATATGGATTATAGTCTCACCGCACTTAACCTGAGCAAAGCGGATGAACCTAACATTGTTTCAGAAAAAGAACGACTTGTAGAATGGAAAAGTAAGTCTCTACATGGGAGATTCTACAGCCAACTGAACGATGCCTCCATAGGGAAAGAGAAATCAGTTGAATGGTTAAAAGCTGGAAGGCTATTCTCCGAGACAGAGGGGTTTGTGGTTGCCATTCAAGATCAGGTGATTGCCACCAGGTTATATAATAAAAGCCAATAGTATTAGTCCATAAATTCAATTACACAAATTATAAAGTATAAGCACTAATACATTTTGATTCATGATAAGGACGACCATCTGTGATATTTAGATGAGTTTAAAAGTAAAAACTTATCTGGCAGATTTCTTTATGTTAATGAAATTGTACCAAATATAAACTACAAGATTAATAGTATTAGTTTGTACTTTATCATGAAATAGGGTCCAGATTATGATCTAGAAAACATGTTCTAAAAGACGCAACAACACCAGATAAGTGTCGATTATGCTCAGTAACGCTGGAATCA
>NW_027116652.1:371854-373959 GCF_000696795.3 Halyomorpha halys | reverse complement strand
ATGAAATAGGGTCCAGATTATGATCTAGAAAACATGTTCTAAAAGACGCAACAACACCAGATAAGTGTCGATTATGCTCAGTAACGCTGGAATCAATCCAACATGTCACTATTGGATGTGGAGTGTTAGCTGGTACTAAATACCTACATTGCACAACGATGTGACCAAAATTTTGCATCAGGCACTGACGATAAAGTACAAGTTAATAGAAGATAAGAGCCCATACTACAAGTACCACCTAAATAGACTCCTCCAAAAAGGTCCTCTCAAGCTCTACTGGGATGAATCAATAATTACGGACCATTAGACACCTGGACCCTGTTTCATAATAAAGTACAAACTAATACTATTAGTCTTATCGATTTAACTTAATACAATTACACTGACTTGTACAATAGTAACTTGTACTTTAGTACTTTTTAACTCCTGTAATATCACTAATAGTCCTCCCTATTATAAAAAAAAGTATTAGTTTTAGTTTAGTTAACACGTTGTTTCTATACTTGTATTTTCAACTAATACTATTATCTTTCATTATGAACCAGGGCCCAGATGTCCTCCTTATAGATCTAAGAAATAATAAAGTGGAATTTATCGATGTAGGGATCCCAACGATAATAATATAAGCTCCACGGTAGGAGAAAAACTGAGAAAATATTAGGAATTGGCGATTGAGTTTAAGGAACTGTATTATTTGGAGTGCATAATTTTTTTCTGAGAGAAGTTTCCATTAAGCAGAGGTGTCTGACAACAGAAATTTAACTGTAAAAATTACTGAAACCTGGTTTATAAAAAATATGTGTCGATATCTCATCTCTTTGACTTTGAATGTGATTTTCCCGATATTATTCCTTCCATAATAAACTCCCTAATCACCCAAACCCACTAGTTTCTAAGCTTGCTTCCTCTTTCATTCCTGGTAATCCTCCGAGGCGCCTGAAAAAAAGATGGTCTCGTGACCTTATATTGTAAACTGTTTTTAGAGTTCTACTACTGAGTAGTTTCTCTACATCCTGTATCATATCATTATAACATTATGACCAAATTTACTTGTTGTATTTTTTATACAGTTGTAAATATCAATAAATAACTTTAAAAAAAGAATGTGATTTTATTTATTTTTAAAAAATGTCATTTAATGTTTTACTTATTTATTAATTTTAATAAATATTTATAGCTTAAGAGGGGTAATGGAAGGGTTTCGTATTACAGCTCTTCTAGTTTCTTCACTGTCTGTCGTGAAACATGAGGTCTGGCGTTGTGGTGGAAGAGTATAGGTCCCTTCCGATTAATCAATGCAGGTCGTTGCAGGACAAGTCGTTGCACTTTGTCAGTATTATTGCAGTGCGATAAGGATGTGATGGTTTCACCTCTGGGTAACAAGGAGAAAGGAATTATTCCTGCCATTGTCCACCACACAGAAACTAATAATTTTTTTGCATGGAATTTTGGTCATGCCATTTGTCCCGGTCTTTTGTCGCTATTTAACCATAGACCTGATCGACGCCTGTTGTCTTATCCACTTTCCATAATACATTGCAATCCTACGATAAAACGCTCGTGAGTTTCCCAAGATCTCTTTCTCGCGGAAGGTTTAATTTATATTAATAATGAATAAATAATCGTTTTTATTTATTTATTAATAAATAAATATAATATAATAAATAATTATAGTTTAAGAGGGGTAATGGAAGGGTTTCGTATTACAGCTCTTTTAGTTTCTTCACTGTCTGTCGTGAAACATGTGGTCTGGCGTTGTGGTGGAAGAGTATATGTCCCTTCCGATTAATGAATGCAGGTCGTTGCAGGACAAGTCGTTGCACTTTGTGAGTATCACTGCAGTGCGATAAGGATGTCATGGTTTCACCTCTGGGTAACAAGGAGAAATGAATTATTCCTGCCATTGTCCACCACACAGAAACTAATCATTTTTTTGGATGCAAATTTGGTCATGCCATTTGTCCCGGTCTTTTGTCGATATTTAACCACAGGCCTGATCGACGCCTGTTGTCATATCCAGTTTTCATCATACATTGCAATCCTTCGATAAAAAGCTCGTGAGTTTCCCTAGATCTCTTTCTCGCCGAAGGTTTAATTTATATTAA
>NW_027116652.1:366942-367619 GCF_000696795.3 Halyomorpha halys | reverse complement strand
GCCAAATTGCTGAAGGTAGATCGATTTTTATAAACGTCATAGATCTAACGAACCGAAGCAGACTATGATAAATTCTCGATATGATAGATAATAGACAGGGGGCTGGTGTGTATAAGAAGCGAGGACGAACGAGTCCCGACTGGCCAACCGGTTACATAACATAACCTCCTAGAGCTCAGTAAGAGATGCCGCCTCAGTGCGCCAAGAACGGAGATGGTCTGTCCTGTCACCCGGTCCGAAAGCGAGTGAGTATATTATAATAATTTATAAACTAATACAACTATAATATATAACATATACCGTGAGATTATGATATATAACTGTGATAACGAGGAGTTTTTATACCGTTACCAAAACAGTTACGTAATACTACAAGCAATTCGCACAAAATTCATAATATTCAAAGGTATTCTAACAGTTTGAAATTTTTTACCATTACGTTCAACAAATTGCTTTAAATATTCGAATACTAGTATTTTTTTTACATACATATATATATATATATATATATATATATTTATATTGTAAACTGTTTTTAGAGTTCTACTACTGGGTAGTTTCTCTACATCCTGTATCATATCAATATCATTATAACATTATGACCAAATTTACTTGTTGTATTTTTTATACAGTTGTAAATATCAATAAATAACTTTAAAAAAAGAATGTGATTTTAT
>NW_027116652.1:358756-366892 GCF_000696795.3 Halyomorpha halys | reverse complement strand
TATTTGTATTGTTTGTACATACACACACACACACATATATATATAAAGCAACAAGTTAAATGTTTCTATATTGCATTGTAAATTTTTAAAATTTTAATTAAAAGTGAATACAAATTGTTCATTTACTTCAGTGATTAATTATGATTTTATAAAAACTTTTTACTATGAAAACTATTAGAAGTGACTTAAAATAAGACCTGTAGAGGGCTAAGAACTTAATAATCCTTAGATGTCAAATAAACAAAATAATTTGGGATACCTTAGACTTCATCTCATCAGTTATGTATGTAAAGTCCATTTCATCAGTTATCATCTTAATTCTATTTTTTTCATACATTCCTATTAAATTTTATTTTCTATTCTTTTGTTGTGTCAAAAGTCTCATTTTAAAATTTATTTAAGAAAAAAATGTATCTAATTCTCAAAAAACTGTGGTGGTCATAAACTTTCAGACATATTATTAGAAATGTGCTAAATAAAAAATATATAACCACAAATCCGAATTATTTTTTACTCCCCCTCCCTACGAAAATCAGAAACAAATAACACCAAAAATAGCTATTTTTGTACTTAAATCTGGACTAAAAAGGAGAATAGTTGTTATATCATACATGAAATTATATTTAAATTTTTTTTTAAATAATAAGGTAACTGACTGCTTATCAATATTTAATTTTTTGAATTATTGCTTTGGTGTTTGTATTATTGGAATTTAGCTGTGAATTTCAGTATGCCCGGGGATGAAACGTTGTATACAATGTGAAATGTTTAAAATAATACAAAAATTTCAATGGAAGATTTTTTCACTCTAACTCATTAAAATATTTACTGAAATGAAGACCAAAAATAGCTTTATACGTAACTTAATTTAAACCTTTAATAACTTTAATTTCCTAAGGATATATTTTTTATCGACTTTTTGTTTTTGATTATGGTGAGTCTAAGTTACACGAAAATAAGAATTTTAAATAAAAAAAATTTATAAATAGATATTGCATGGTTGATGGCTGTAGGTTATAATAGCACTGGCCACAATATTGAAATATGGATTATGGCTACAATTCATAAAACCTTTTTTTAAAAATACAATTATTTAGTGGCAATGCATATTCAATTCAAATGTCTATTTTGTGTTTGCACTTAATTTTTAAAATGAATAAAAATTAAAATGAAGTATGAATTATGCAAGTTACTTAAACCTCATAACGCCATCAACATAATGATTATAACGAGTAATATTTTGGCATATGAACAATTCTTATTCATTTTACAATTAAAAAATAGTTCAAATAAAGCTGCATAGGTGCTTTGGAGTAGCTGAAGATAGTTATTTATTTTTGCATTTATTTAATTATGTATTTAATATATAATAAAGGGAAGTATTACGATCGTGAATAATTTTGAATTCGAGTTTTCGCCGGAAATACCTGTTTTGAGATCCCTTAAGCCCAAAAAGCATAGCTCGAAAAATGGTCTGTGATTTTGTGAACGAACTAGCTCAAAAACGAAAATTCCTACGAAACTGAAATTAGATATTAAAGGTGGGTGTGACAGTAACTTTTTGGACAAAATCAACTGTCAGGAAGTACCTCTTTATATTATAAAGTATACTGTTTACATTTTTTCGATTTTCTCGAAAATTAATTTAACGATTTTTATTCAACTCGGCAATTCTATGTACAATTAAATGGTCTTTGACTTCAGATAGGTCTTATTCTCATTGAAGTAGTCTGACAGGGCTTAAAGTAATATTTTTCAAAAAATCTTAATTTTTAAATAGGTTGGGGTAACAACGGAATTTGAAGAATATCTTGTTTTATTCTAAATAGGAAAACTTATAGCACCATTGGAAAGACATGGAATAAATTTTAGACAATTTCTACACGTACTATAGTCATATAATATACAAATAGACTGTTATTTAAACAAATTTAATTACCGGCAATTAATCTTCTATTTAAATTTATAAATGCCCTTTAAATTTTACATTGCTAGCGTCTTTTAAAAAATAGGATACAGCATCATAATCTCGTGAGAATACAGTTGAATTTGTTACAATAACTCAAATTAAATGGTACCAAAAGAAATGTCTTCCGATTTGTCTAAATCTGAATTGAGATTTTTTGTTATTTTTAATTTCCAATTTTTATGGTTCAAACATTAAAAATGGTGTTCAGGTTATACGTAATGGAAAATATCCAAATGAAGATTTTTCAGAATTACAAAAAAATAGTATGCGCTTAAAATAAGTGTAGTTTCGGTTATAAAAAATGAATCAAGAAGAAAAGTAAAATTAAAAATAATATTTTTAAATAATAAAAACAATCGTTTATTGTAGAAATAAAAAAATATTACATCAGTTAATAAATAAACTGATATAATTTTTTTTACTGAAAAAAAAAGCACACTGAAGGGAAATTGATAGATATTAAGAACGTAAGTACATAATCATACCATGTATACATATTAACTAAAAATAATAATAACAATAAAATAAATAAATGCAGTTTAATTTTAACGAAATAGTTTTTTAATACACCACCCTGACGAGTTATTGAATACAAACATTTAGGAGTTATATGTATATCTGGTAGTTTGTAATTCCTTCGATTGCCTTAATATATATTAATAATAATAATTAATTTTGCCAAAATTGTTTAGATAAGTCTTCATACTAATGATATGAATGAATAAATCTTTGGATTAACATGGTATTAAAAGTAACCTCGGAATTCTCAAGTTATTTTTGGATTATGTTTTATTTTATCATAAAAAAAACTGGTCACTCCACTACCGGAACCTTGTGTATCTCCTTCCTGAGTTAAAGAGGTGTAAGTATTTAAAATTACAGTTTTAATTTAAATTGTTGGAAGATAGACCGGGAGGCGGTTAATGAAGGTACCAAAATAGTAGAAAAACTATTTATTGTTAAGTAGCGTTTCGCCCCACTTTGGAGGGCTCCGTCAGGGCAAAATAAAAACATGATACAAACGTTTTAATAATTGACAGAACGTTAAAATAAATATATAGAGAAAATTGGAAAATATGTTAAAAAAATGTTTGGTTTTTTAAAGTATATATAAGAAATAATAACAATAATTTAAGTAAGTATACATATAGGTGGATTTGAAACTAATTACTATTAAATACGACCAGGTGTGATAAAATTGTAAATACAGAACTAGAGTAATAAAAAATAATGGTTAGAAATAGTTGTAAATATGGTAAAAGGTAGAACAGATTTACCTTTAAACAACAGTAAACTTTCTTAATATTTCCTTTAACTTTTTACTATACATCACCTTTGCCACATTTACTTCACATTCTGTTCACCTTTTACACTTACCTCTTTACCATATTTACAACTATTCCTAGCGAGTATTTTTCTACAATTTTTACAAGGTTTGTATCTTGTTTTCATTTAGCCCTGGCTAAGACCTGCAAAATAGGGAGAAATGTTGGTTAACAATAAATAGTTTTTTCTATTATTTCAGTACCTTTATTGACTTCCACCCGGACTATCTTCCTACAACTTCATACGGTCAAGTATCTTCTTCCAATTTGATTTAATTTATTCACTTAATGTTTCGAAAATCGACCAGAAAAACGAAAAGAAATACTATGTTGGAACCATTGTAAAGAACACTGAAACCTCAATCATCTATTAATCCATGGGCGTACCCAGCGAAACAAAAATTAATTATTAATTTAATAAAAATATTTTTTCAATCAAATAATTTAATAACTAAAAATGCACTGCTATAATTATGTATAATTTTCTTTTAAATTTTGGTTTCATTCGGAGGGTCACGGGACGTGTATGGGTTCACCAATGAACCATTTATTAATATCAAATTTTCCTTGAAGTCCTTTAAGTTTTCGTATACAACTCAAATATCCAACAATAATTTATGAGCAAAGAAAGTTTTATTTGCATATAACTAAAATATTATATATTTAATAGTCGTTTAAAAAGTAATTGAATTTCTTAAAAAAAAAAAATTAAATCATTAGCAAAAATAGACTGTATTAGATTTTGGGTAAGGTCGATTATTTTCAGAAATGAACCTTTGTGATTGAGTAAAATAATATTTATAATCGTCCAATATAATATGTAATTAATTAAAATAACTTCCAACCTTATTTTATTTATTTATTTATTTTCTTTTTAGAGATACCTAACAAGATATTTTTTATAGGTTTTCACAAATATTATAGTTATAGTAGAGAAAGGCGGCAATCATCAGAGAGGGTCTCTGCTGTGGAATAAATAAAATAATTTCAACTTTATTTGTATTTTTAAATTATAGTTGCAAGTATCCGTTAAAAATTTCTTTGGTGGTTGAATCATGTTTATAAGTTTACTTTTAAGGTGGGACGGGTGACAATATGCAGGATCTTGGGATGTAGGAAAAAAGAATACCAGAAACGAGTTCTACCTGTTTCGTGTACTGGATTTCTAACTACCTGGTAGGCCTACGGATTAAATTTAAATATTCAGAAGAAAATGAAATCAAAATGTTTCCAGTCAATCACAATTAAATTTTAAATATTTCAATATTTAATACTTTGTTATTCGCTATATGAAATTAACCTGTGACCTATTCCAGAAAATATGACATTAAACCATTAATTTATTACTCAAACCTAAAATTAAGAAAAAAATGTTTCTATTTTATGATATACAAATCTTTTTTATTATTATTATTTTAAGGCGTTGACCACTTCGAGGTCATTATTGAAATTTTTATTAGACTTTATTTCCTTAAAATCCGAAATTTTAAAATCCTTATTGCCTTAATTTTTTAATTTTGTGTTCATTGCCGAATTTAACCCTTCGTAGGGCGCGGTCATTCTCAAAATCAGATATAAAATTTCGTGAAGCCCCTAAATCGCCTTATTTAATTAAACCAAAAATTACCGATCATCTTGAGGATGTAGACAATTAGGGAAAAATATAAAATAAATTTAAAACATTTCTCATTATTTATTTAGGAACAAAAACCAAAAAAAGTCAAAACGCGGAATTCGCATATCATGGTTATGAATAGAAATCAAAATAGGACCTTTTATCCTCGAAACAAATTCAAAAAGGGGTCAGACATGGAGTTGAAATGTGTGGGGAATAGAAATAAGTTGGAGTCATCGTCCATCAAAGCCGATGAAGGATCGCAAGAACAGGCTGAACATCATTGAATCACATTTGTTTAGCGGTGTCACCTCAAGTTTTGTGAGCATTATAATACGTTATGACCTCAGGTTTCTTTTTTTCTCCAGTACTTTTATCAATGGATTTGATTCCGAGCACAGAAGAAACCAGGAGTACACAATTATTTATGTATGTGACATACGTTGCCAGCATTTTTTGTCGTTGAAACCAAAAAGGCCGGAATATTGTGATCCCCCTACAGAATATCCTTATCAAAGAAATACAGAAGTAACGAATTCATAAAAAAATCTTGGAAAGAGGAGCGATGAACCAGAAAGGCGCAGTGAGCCTGACAGGCACACGATCCCCATTCATAAACGGTAATGATACCTGACGAAAATGACTTTAACACAAGTATCAAAAAACAGAGAAGTGCTTGAATTTACTATCTAAAGTGAAAAATATTGACTTTAGGTTTGTAACGTAATTGGGGGCGGTGAGCCTGTAAAATCAGAACACGTGTGACCCTTTCTTGACGGCAGAAGATGAACTGACTGGGCGGGTTGGAACCACACCACAAAGTTAGGAAACTACTGGGAGGTAGGGGTCACACTCGGCGTCTTTTTGGAAGGGGCAGCAAAAAAACCGAATCCTGTGCTTGTCAGATCAGCCGCGCCCGATTAACTCTGCTTAAATGTATAACTATTGAAAATTGAGAACTTGAGGTAAAATGTTATCAAATTTTATGGTAAAGTTTTGAGTAATTCAGAAATTCGAAAAGTTTATCTACAGATTTATTTATTATCCAGCACAATTGAATGGAGATATGCTGGTAATTCATACAAAGATTTGATGTAGTCGTATTCTTGACATTCGGTTAAGATACATTTTACGGTAAGTCGCGTTCCGCAAGTCTGGTATACAGGTGCAGAATCGCGGGCTATAAGGTAACCGTGGGTCAGGCGCGTATGAACTATTCGAAGGCACGTCAAAATAACCTTCTCATTGCGCACATTTCAAGGTGATAATATCCAAGAGGAGACGTCACTTTTAATTCCTCATAATTGTCAGTAACATTTGCCCACATTTGATGCCATTTCAATTTAATTATCTGCTAATGAGGGCAATGAAGTCATCAACAGGCACTCCACGGTGTGGAATTCCTTCACAAATCCCGACCTTTGCTGCGTGATGAACCAGTTCGTTACTGGCAGTGCCCATGGACCCAAGCGAACAAGACAGAAATACCGTTTCTGTTGGCAGACTTATGAATAATTGATATAAATCTTTATTCTTGGCTATTATTTGAATTAGGGGAGGGGAGAAATACTTATATGTATACAAAACATTTTCCTATATTTGCATGTTATTATTTTAGTAATAACTTAAATAGTAATGAGACTGTTTACTATGAGCTAACGGTTCACCCCACGTTGCAGGGCTTCATCAGGGCTAAAAAAGATAAAGGATTAATGAAAACAGAAATAATAACAAATAAAAAATAAAAATACAGTACACACTAAAAAATCGAAAATTAGAGAAATAAATAGTTTAATTAATATCACAATCTATAATTTACTATCACAATCTATAGTTTACTATCTCAATGTATAGTTTACTATTTGAGTTATTTTGACCGCTCTCGGACCATTTTTCTTTTAGTATTACAAGTGCTCTATCAACGATCTTCCATTATTTTAGTTCTATGTCGAATAAGTCTCTGATTTCTAATTTAGGATTCTAGTAGTAACTTACATCCAAAAAATGTACCATTGGCCTCAAAAGAGAGAAAACGGCGCGACATGAAGGCTGCATCTGAGTCAGACCAGAAGCTGATTTACCAGTCCAGGGTGATTAACCGTATGTTTTTTGGGAAAACATTAATTAATATGCTAATGAAAGTAAATTCGGTTTGGTTAGTACATTAATCAGAGTTGAGGGAGGAGGGGAGGGGCTATGATAATAAATTGTATATGATTATGGAAAAAGGGATATGATTATAAAACCCAGTGTAGTGCATTGTCTTAGTTCAAGAGGAGAAAAAACTTATTTCACCCCAATTTTTTATTACACCTATGAAAACTGTTTGTAGTTACTAGTCAAAATTGATGATTCTTGCAAGCATAGTTCAGAGCAATAAAAAATTACGGCTGTTTTAAATCATTAAAAAAAATTAATTTTTCTTTTGAAGCTAACAAACCACCATTAAAAGTAGAGTAAATTTGCTAAAATATGAGCCTTAATAGAACTATTTACGTTGAATAGTTCCCCAGATATAGCTTTTTAAAAAGCAACATTTATAAAAAATACACTGAAAGATTAGTAGTGAATTTATTTTGTAAATTTCATATCTCCGGGACCATTTCATTTCAAATTAAAGAGTTCAATATGCTATGAAGTAGTTTATGATTTTTATCTTCGTAGGAGTAGTAGTTTTTATAACATATGGCATAATAAATTCGGAAAATGTTGATTTCTTTTTATTCGGATAAAAGTTTTGATTGACTAAAAATTTTATATCGGGAACTATTAAACTTAAAGATATATACCTACACTCAAAATTAAGTTAGTTTAACGTACTATAAAAAAGTTTATGACACTTATCTTCGTAGGGCAATTAACTTTTATGATATTTGCATATGAAATTTTGTCCAAACACCTATTCTAATTAACCAATACCACATTTACGGCTGGAGGCCACCCCACATTTTTAATAATTTTTAATTTACACCTATGGCTTCGTTCCAAATATATTGCTATTTCCTTTTCGAGGAGGTAGCTCAATTCTGATGAAATGAATTCTGCTGTAGTTGAAAATGAGTTTAAGATCAATACTGAAAGATTTTGTCGAAAACTCAGGGAGATACGTCGTATACAATACTCTAAGTTGTATATGCTACATCATAGGAATCTCATTATACTTTGAATTTTGTTCAGTAATTTTGTATAGTTTTTATATATTTTTAATATTTATTACTTGTTAATAT
>NW_027116652.1:356586-358506 GCF_000696795.3 Halyomorpha halys | reverse complement strand
CAAAGGAAAGATATATTGGGTTTTGGGAAAAATTTAATTACATATATAGACAAATAATGGGGAAACATAAAGAATAATAAGGAAAACAGAAAAAAAAAAAAAAGTGTTGAAAGAAAAAAACAAAAGTACAAGAATGATAAAAAAAATAAAATCATGTATTGCTATTATCATATATAATGAATTTACTGTACTATATCTAAACATTATAAGAGTTTAGAAAATACTTTTGACTAGGTATAAGTATGTTGTGTATTTAGCGATCCAAATTTTTTGAATAAATTTGTTTTCTCTCCCTTTGAGGTACATACCATTTTTATGGCTTCCGAACCCATAGGGCTGACTTACGGCTACAGTAACAGAATAAATAATTATCTATTACAGCCGAATTCGAATCCTGGTCCTTGATGTTAGTAGCACAGAACCTTACCACTGAGCAACTCAGCTCCCAAATATATAACTATAATTATATGAAATATAAACATGTATGTTATGAGAATATATAAAATTTTAAAGCCAATTGATTTATGATAGGTATTTAGAGATAACTAAAACAAAATCCTAAATTAAACATTGGCGGATCCACGTGGAAAGTGGAGCGACAAAATATCTGCCTCAAAAATAAACAATAAGAAATAAAAATATGACTGTTTAGCAGTAACAATATTTGAGAGTAATTATGAAAAATGATTTTTTTAATTTCAATTAAGAAATAAATTACCAAATTGTTGGTTTGGTTTAACAAGGTTGTAGCTAACAAATATTTGAGAGCGGAGTGGTTTAGTGGTAAGGCACTGTGCTAGTAACTCCAAGGACCAGGTTCGAATTTGGGTGTGGCAGATAATTATTTATTCTGTTACTGTAGCAGTAAGTCAGCTCTGTGGGTTCGTAAGCCCCCTGGGGTCCACCCAGGCTAATAAAATGGGAACATGGTAAAATCTGGTGGTTGGGCGTGATTCTAACATAATCACCTCCTTGCATAACCGTTGTTCTAGTAACAGAATTTACTTACAATGTAGTGGCAGTTTTTTTTTCATATTTATATATTTTAAATTATTTCATAAATAATTGTACTTACATAATACTTACTGTGTACCGAATAAATAACTACAAATTTGTTTAACTTCCTTCGAAAGGATGAAAGGAGCCTGCGCTGTTGGATGAGGAACAAAGAATTAGAAAATATAAACAATGATATGAATTAGATAAATTCATCGGCCATCATTCAGTCTCAATCATTTCATCATAGTGTGAGACCTGCAGTTCAATGAACTGCCCTTGAATGATATTTTTATTGAAGGCGCTAGTTAGAAAAACAGATTTAAAAAAAAAAATCTATATTAAGATGTGTTAGAAGATAATTATTGCATTGTGTTCTAAGATAGTTGCAGGGTTACTGAACCATCAGATGCAACGCACGCACACAAAAAAGTAAATCCGAAACGAGAAAGTTACATGCTAACATAATGTGAAATTTAATTTTTCCAATAGTAGTAATTAGATTGAATATACAATAGAAGTAGGTCGTGCTAAAAAAAAACACAAAATAAATCATGATAAGCGTTCGAGATAGTATTAGGATTATTGATTATCGTAAATTATATTTTAATTCATAAATTCGTACTATCATAAAATATTTAACATGCGCGTTACGTTATTAGCTTACAAATCATAGCAGCATTATATTTATTTTTTACATTTATCATTGCTAAATATCCGTTTTGCAATAGAATAATGTTGATAAATTCCATTCTCATACCTCTCCTAGACAGGTATCACAGGAAAGGTAATCAGTCGATTCCTTCACACTCCAGAAAATCATCTACCCTTCTCACGTCTTGGTTCATGTCTTATGTTCTTCCAATGTTTAACTCCTACTTTCTAAACCCCATGTCAACTCATATTTATGTATATTTTATTTAT
>NW_027116652.1:353434-356461 GCF_000696795.3 Halyomorpha halys | reverse complement strand
AATATTATATATATTTCCGCCAGACGGCGGACCAATCCCATTTTACAAATTGTACAACTGTTCATTTAATTGTACTATAAATGTAAAATTACTGTAAATTAAAAAAAAAATGTATTTATTAATATTTACAACTATATTTATATAAAACTATATATAGTAAATTTGATGTAAAATCAGTGTAATATGATAAAGGCATGTAGAGAAACTACCGATTGGTAGCACTCTATGGTATATTACTGGTACCGTATTTACATCATATGGCCTGCATATTAAGTTTTATATTGTATTTTAATTTTTATCTAATATATGATTTAAATTAAAATTGTTTTTTTTTTTTAATCTTTTACAAGCTTCGAATTATTTGGCTCTCCCACTTATCCAACGATGTTTTAGTCCCGACTAGGACGAATAAGCACAGTTCTACTGTATAGTGATGTCACCAATTTTTTCAGTATAAAAATTATAAATTTTTAATTTGGTTTATAGTATTATGTCATCAACGTCAGCAATTTATTTTGTAATTACGGACTAGTTATATTGGAAAATTAAGTAATAACTGAGCAAATGGTTTTTTGGTTTAATTTGGTACCTCATTTTTAAGGGAGATACTTTAGTAGATTTATTCGAGTTTTTTTATGAGAAAAACTAAGAATAATAGCTAAAAATACAAAATTTTATTTTTATCTTTTTTTTTTCCTCTTAAGGGATAGTATCTGCTCCAATAATATGACAACTCATTTATGGGACACTCTATTATAAATACTTATTGTTATTTTGATTAATTTTATTTTTTAATCACTTGATAAATTTTTAATTTATAGCTGGGAATGACTTTATGAAGTTATGCCAAAACACCGGAATGACTAGAATTGTATTTTGATGTATTTTACCGTCATACGTTTAAGATAAATATTTCTTCCTATAGATAAAGTTTAAATAAAGTCAAGAAAAAATAATTCAAGACCCTTCATTGTCAGTAAACAGTCTGGAATATTGTTGTCAATAATTAGTTATGTCATAGATGGAGTTTGGAAGGTTAAGGCCTGCCTCAATTATCTATCAGGATATTAGATTTATCTAATCGCTCTGTCTAAAATTAATTCCTATAAATAAAGATAATATCTGTAAGAATGACTCTTAATCTTTTAAAATTTCATCAGTCGAGCGTCAAATTTTTAATTTTATAAAATCTACTTCCTACCGAGATTTTTAAGATAATGAACTAATCAGAGGACATTGGAAGACGGTTTTTGTCAGATCTAACTTGCATTTATAAGACCCGTCTTTTTAAAATTTGCATTTATCATTCAGTTTAAGTACCTACATAGTTACTTAAACTTAAGGGCAATTAAAAGACTCCAATAGGCAAAAAAAATCATTTATTTCACCCCAATTTTTGATTACTTTAATTAAAACTTGAATATCTATGTATTATTACTAGTCAAAATTAACGAATCTGCCAAGTATAGTGAGGTAGAATAACAAATAGCGGCTGTTTCAAAATGTTAAAAA
This sequence comes from Halyomorpha halys, assembly GCF_000696795.3. Classification (NCBI taxonomy): domain Eukaryota; kingdom Metazoa; phylum Arthropoda; class Insecta; order Hemiptera; family Pentatomidae; genus Halyomorpha; species Halyomorpha halys. The sequence goes on along the minus strand of NW_027116652.1, from coordinate 354,949 downwards.
ATTTTCATTCGGAGCTCCATAACTTTGAAACTACTCACAACACTCAAAGACCTAATAGAACATTATTTAAAGTTGAGTAAATTTGCTAAAATATGAGCCCTAATAGAGCTTTTTACAGTCAATTATTTCCGAGATATAGTTTTTTTAAAATGAAACATTTCATAAAAAATGTTCCGAAAAATCAGAATATACTGTGGGAAATCTTTATCTCAGGAACTATGAGACGTACCGATGTCAGATTATACACTACGCTTATACACTGGAAAGTTTCAACTTATTATACAATATTTAGTGATTTTTTTTACTTTTCATAGTGCGTTTTAAGGATTCTCTATAAATTTGAAAAATGCAACATTAAAAAAAAAATTTCCACATATTATTTAAATATTAATTAAAAATTCGTATAAAATACCTTGTATAACAAATTTTTTTTTCCAAAATCACAGATTAAACTATTTTTATTATTATCTATTTCATTTTTACTATTTTATTATTTATTATCTCCTATTTTTCAAATACTTGCAGCGCTAAAATGGCTCTAACGATTTTGTTGAAACTTGCCTCAAAAGTTTCTCCTTAGTGAATATTCATTTTATGAAAAGTATTTTGTGTTGAGCACCATGGAAACCCATTGACTTGTTATTAGTCAAATAGTAATATGAAATTGTTATTAGTAAAATCTTATATATTATTGAGCATGTAAGTTTGATATTCTTGGAGTGAAATATACTTTTAGTGTAATGCTGTCCTTAACTATTTTTTCGTCAGTAAATATGCAAAAAAAAATAAAGGCTGAATATAACTGATACATTTCCTGTCCGTTTGAGAGGTAATTAAATATTTTACGAAAATAAACTAAAAAAAAAAAAAAATAAATATCGCGAAAATGTAGCAAAAATTTTAATAAATCTTGTTACTAATGCTAGTCATCGCTTATAATAAATAATTTATTTAAATAACATACTATATTGTAATAATTTATAGCGTTTTTGTTCTGTTTTTCAATATGTTCTCTGTTTTCCTCCTTCAATCGCACGTGTAGTCAATGCGACCTTTTTCAAGAATTTATTTTTAATTCAGATCTATTGGTTTCTCTGCATATTATTATTCTCATTATTATTTTTAAATATTTTTCTTTTTTAGGAATAAGGCGCTGAGCTAGCAAATCAACCTCATAAACTGGGTACCCTTAATTGGGTAAAATCTGTTGGTCAAGCATTGTTCTGACCAAATCACCTCCTTGCACAACCATTGGTCTAATAACAGTACTTCCTTAGAAATTACTGAACCTCTGTCCCTCCAAAGGCCGTAGCAGTGCAGATTTTAATTTTTAAAAAATATATTTACAAGTATGCAATAGTGTTGATCGCATTCCTAGTTGAGTTTTTGCCTCAAAATGATGACGATTCTAACACTAGGCAAATATTTGTAAGACAGTAATTATATATATAAATATACAGATTACAATCGACTCTATTATTGTTATTTCTTTTTTTCTACTGAGATTATTTTTTT
>NW_027116652.1:352954-353384 GCF_000696795.3 Halyomorpha halys | reverse complement strand
ATTATTGTTATTTCTTTTTTTCTACTGAGATTATTTTTTTAAATTATTAATTATCGATCAGAATGATTGAATGAAATATTTTCTTAAACCCACATTGTAAAACAATAAAACTATATAAGAATACAATTTTTTTTCTTAATTTTACTTACTACTTTATTAAGTATGTATACGTATATTATTATTTTCAACATTCTCTTAACGTTTCGGCCCTTTTACATTTATTCTTCTACAGTTTTCTACTTCTTTACTCCATCCATCTTGTTAAAATGTTTTGGTTTCATAAATATAACTCTATGGAAGTATTAGTTATAATCTTGGGGGGTTTTATCTACAACTTATGAATTAATATTACACATATATTTCATATATTAAGTAATATACATTACTTTTAAAAAAATTGAACTAATATGTTGTTTCCATCCCATCTTAA
>NW_027116652.1:345980-348508 GCF_000696795.3 Halyomorpha halys | reverse complement strand
AGTTCAGTTGGGAAAAAACCTAGGTTTTTGATTTATTATTATAATTAATAACTTAGGAGATTAATTATTAATCTCTTCATTAGCCGAGATTTCCGGAAACCTCCTTTTTAATCGATTATGAATTACAATTTCATTGAAACAATTTGTTGTTTGTTATTCTATTTTTCAATGAAATAGTAATTTATAGAAATACAATTCGACTCCCAAGGCCGAATTCGAACCGGTGCCGCTGCAGTTTCTAGCTTGTTAAGGCCCACTTTAACTCCCACGGCCACAATCTGTAAAAACCAAATCAATTAAAAACAATTGAACAAGGTGAGATGTGACTGGCAGGACGGATTTCATTTCGTTGAATTTTTTTTAATTTTAACCACAATCGTTTGTTGAGAGAGAGGTTTTGGGGTAGAAATAAAAAAATGAGACTCAAGGACACCAACCAGGATATTTTTAAAATCATTTTTGTGGCTCCAGAGACCTATAAAATCTGCAAATAAAGAGAGTTTTCGGGAAAATTTTTTTGTCAACTTTCAACGACGATTGCAATCTCCGCCATAGGCTGTTAAGTAAGTAAAACGAAAAAAATAAATTATCATTCAAATGAGAAAATCTTGTTATTTTTATTTCAATGACGACCTTCCATCTTCGTTTTTACTTTTTACAAATTGGTTTAATTTTTCGATCACTTACATAATTTAAATTTATATATTTAAGGGCTATAAACAATAATTATTCGATATTTTTCGTACATTGGTATCACTTCTGTGCTCAGACTGTGAAATGTTATATGTTTCTTTACTTTCTTTACACTAAAAGTTCAGTTAAAATAAAAAAAAAAACCTTGGTTTTTAATTTATTATTATAATTAATAACTTAGCAGATTAATTGTTAATCTCTTCATTAGTCGAGATTTACAACTAATGAATATTTCGGAGTCTCTATGGTTGATGTTAAAGGTAGTATAAGTTTTCAAGTCTTTTTCTTTAGGTTTATGATTGTAAAATGTGAGTCAAATTCTGCATGCGGAATGTTTTATTTTTTTTTAATTCGTAATTTTGAAGATACTTTGTAAAATTGACTTAAAACATTCTTCTCTCTGACAACAGAACTAGAAGTGGGTATGCAATTGAACATTTGCAAGAGTTAAAATATCTCATGTTTTTATTTTTATTTATTGAAATTAAAGAGAGTGGTTAAGGAACAGCCTAGTTGTAGTTGACACTAAAGTTATAAATTCTGCTCCCAGAAAAAAATATTTTATTTCCCTCCCTAACGTCCGAAGACCCTATCAAGGCATCCCCAAACCCAGCCTCTAAAACGTTGGTACCTAATCCTTCAATGGGACGTGGAAAAAAACTGGCTACTGATTACATCACCTTGCACAATGTCGACTGAAGTTGCTTTTCCAAAGAAATATTACAAATAACATGTTATAAGCAAAAGTTACTTTTCTGTTTCGACTTTTAAATGTCTACTTCTCACACCGGTCAATAGCTAAAATTCTATGTAATCAATATAAAACATTATCGATTGATTATTTTTTGAAGATTGTAATTATAAATAAAATTTTAGGACATTGTTGGGCTACGGTTTTGGTCCGACGCGTCCTGAAGATATAGATCACTAAGAACTATAAATGATTTTTAAAATATATATGTATATATAGTTGACCGTAAAAATTGATATATAAGAAGATGGTCAGGGTTGCAGTCAAAGGAGAAATAAAAATAGTTTACAACTATTTATTTTCCGACGTTTCGCCCCACTTTGCAGGGCTTCATCAGGGCTGTTCAAATGAATAAGTTGAACAGATAAAATATATAATTGATTTTTAAAATATTTTTTACGAAAAAACGAACAAAGTAAAGAACTAAATTGTATCAGAATTCGGTTTATTGTATAAATCCACATGTCTATCATGTTGTTGACACCACAATAAATAAATCACTCAGTTATGACGGCTGATTATTATACAAAAAAAAAAGTTTTTGTGTTTTGGTGATTTACCCATTTAGATTACGTCGGATCAAAACAGTTCCCGATATTAATTTGTCTTAAAATTACATTTTCAATCCAAATTCTTAAAAATTCCCCTTTTTTTATAACATTTAACACAACTTTTTCCATTTAACATGCTAAAGATCATATAAATACTAAATACTCCTAATATTAAATGTAAAAAAACATTAAATTTGAATATATATATTTATTCTATTTTAAGGCATTCACTGGTAGAATAATTATAGATTTTTGTTGTTGTTCTTATACTTCTTAGCATTTATTTAAATATATTTTCTGGAGAAAACAAAGCATTGCCTGGAGGTACAGGCCTCCCCTCCAGAGATAGCTGTCTACGTCCATATTCCTATATATAAAAAATTTCAATAGTTAAATTAAATCGTCGATAGCTTAACGAACTGTATTAAATGCCAGGCAGGTAGCTATAGTTTTTTTATGCGTGGGTACAGTGACGATCTGTTCAGGTATTTTCTTCCCTTCCCTGAGAGATGTGTAGGGGAGATCAGAGTACC
>NW_027116652.1:343199-344905 GCF_000696795.3 Halyomorpha halys | reverse complement strand
ATTATTATGATTAATTAACAGATAACACAAAGAAATGAAAACTCGATTAAATGATAAATCAGAATACATCACAAAAATGTATAGTTTTTTAAAAATCTTTATAGAAAATTTACAACTGTACATAATAACACATTCAGTAAGCTTGAAGTATATTTATAATGGAGTGATATAGGGATATAGAGTAACTATCCATTGGCAGTACTCTAATGACGTTTTTAGATTAGCAGGTCTCGTAGCCATCTTCTATTCAGGCGCCTCGGAGGAATAAAAAAGGAAGCAATGTTAGAAACTAGTGGGTTTGGGTGGTTAGGGAGTTTATAATGAAAGGATTGATATCTGATTCAGGCTAGATCGGTTACATATAGAACATAAAGATCTACATGTATGATTTTATTTGTGACAAAGTAAGGAGCATTGAGGATTTTACGAAGAATTTTGTTTTTGTAAGGATTGTATACGAGAGGAATTCGAAGGTTTAGTGGAGACCCAGAGCTCAAATCCATTTGTCCAGATTGGCCTTATTACAGTCATGTAGATCAGTCTTTTGTAATGAATTGGAAGTTTAGACTGTTTGTCTAGTAAGTGCTGTAATAGTCGAAATCGACGTGCTGTTTCCTGTCTTTTCAGTCTTGTTTGAGGATTTCAGGTTGGTCGTTTATTATTTAAATTTATTTATTTATTACTCAGATTTTAACTGTAATATTGATTTATTTATTTATTTGAACTGTAATAAAGTAACAGATGAAAATTATAAAATTCCTGATTATTTTGGAAGCATTATTTTGATGCATTGGAATCAGGTTGCAATGTTGCCGAGAAAATCCGATATGAGGTCCCACCGATATAACATAGCCTTCAAATAGACTGATCACAATTCTATACTTATAACATTTAGCATGTTAAAACTTTTTACATTTAACATAGCATTATGAATACCGCCAATGTAGTCACATAACTAAGGTTAGATAGCTTTAACTAAGTCTGGCAGACTGGATTTTTTTAAAACAAACATTTTGTTGCCAGAAAAAGCAAATTTTTCTTGGTAATTTTGTTTTTAATTGGTACAAGGTGCACCTATCTCTCCTAAATTAAAAAAAAAACTTAATGTCCCCTATGTTGCCGATTTGGCCAGAACCAGATACCAATCCTTCCATAATAAACTTCCTAACCACCCAAACCAACTCGTTTCTAACCTGGCATCTCCTTCACTACCTAATAATCTCCTAGACGTCTGAAAAGAAGATGGCCTCCAGATCTTCTCCTTTAGAAATGTTTTTGGAGTTCTATCAATGGGTAGATTCTCCACATGTTTTTATCATGTCATAAGATCACTTACAGCAAATTTACTTGATGTGTATATATGTATACAGTTCTAAATATCAATAAATAAATTATTTTTAAAAAAAACTTACCATTGCAACATTAAAATCATTTCTTCCAAAAAATGCAGTTAGTCGACCCAATGATTGAGTGGGAGGTGTGCCAATAATTGTTGTATTTTGTTTTCACTAATTGATCCAAGGTTAACTATTGCATTTATAATGGAGGATTTAAACCACCTCATGGATCTGAACCGTATCATTAGAACCTCAGGCAGTATATCAGGTTTGACATCGAATTTCCATGCGATTTTTTAACTTGAAGGAACCATAATTCTTATATCACCATCATTTATCATGATTTTGAGCCTTTCGAAACACAGGTCT
>NW_027116652.1:336919-342659 GCF_000696795.3 Halyomorpha halys | reverse complement strand
AACTTGACAACAATGACCTAGATTCAAGATTTATCTTTAATGGGGTAATTAGTCAATATTGTTTGGGATTAAATGTCCTTAGCTGCCAACTATGTATATATTTTTTAAAACTAGATTTATCCGCTTACTACGTTAATATAATGTTATAACCTCCTCTACAATGAAAGTTTGGAGGAAGGAATATAATTGGGAGTCCAGAGTCTGCTTCCAGATCGAGTGACGCCAGAAGGCGGGGTTTATTGCTTTCGTAGGCGTGGCTTCCTGTACGCTATATTTGACAGTTGACAGTTGAGAGTTGCTGGCGCACCCCTTATGACAGAAATGGCTAAGCAAAGGGATTAAAAAAAAGTTGAGATACTCAAGGCGAGCTCACATTTTCTTGTTGATATTGGTTTTTTGAATAACTATTACTTCTCAGTTACTTTTTTGTTGTAAACATTAAATAATCTAAAAAAAATGTTTACTGTTTTTCCTTTTTTTTTTTTGGTAATAAACAACTTTCTCCATTATATCAGTAATAACTATTTATTAGTATCAAACTTTATATTTTAATATTTTCCTTAAAAGAAATTTAATTTTTTAGTAACTGTCTCTAGTCATTGAAAAATTGACTAATTTAATTAAATTTCACATTCACTTCTTATTTTTTAGAACAGTGAATATATTTTGGAGTAGTTAATATTCACATTGAAATGTGTCTGAACGGGACAGAAAAGATTTCAATAACGACTGAATGGATTTTCATTATAGTTATACCAAATTATTGGAAATGACATTTCCTACAACTTTTATGTCTTTCAAATTTGTGATCAAATTAACGGGTTTATAGATAATTAAATTAATGTGTGGAATTCCTTTTGACTTCAATTTTAAGTTGCCTTAAAGGGGCGTGGTCTAAGCCCCCCTCTTAGTATATATTACATATATGAATATTCTGCAGTTAAATGCCATACTAACCAAGTGAACGAGCATACTAAAAGATGAAAAAAATAAATAAATAGAAATTATATGAAGATTATATGAAAAAATATATAACAAAATGAAATAAACATAAATAATTTTTTTTTAAAGTGGCCTATCTGAACACATAGAGTTGAGTTTTGGGCTCCACTAAATCTTTGAATTCATCTCATATTCAAAATCCTTCGTAGAATTCTTAATGCTCCTTACTTTGTCACAAATAAAATCATCCATAAAGACCTTAATGATTCATATGTAACCGATCTAACCCGAATCAGATATCAATCCTTCCATTATAAATTCCCTAACCTCTCAAACCTTGCTTTCTCTTTCATTCCTGACAATCCTCCAAGGAGCCTGAAAAGAAGATGGCCTCGAGACCTTCTAATGTAAAAATATTTTTAGAGTATTTCCAATGGGTAGTTTCTCTACATGCCTGTATCTTACCATTATGATCTTACTTCAAATTTACTGGATGTATTATTATGTTCATTTGTAAATTTCAATAAAAAAAAAGTAATAAACAATTAATCTATTGTACAATGTGTTTGATCCTTTTATATTTATAATCCTCTTAAATAACTCTCATTTGGAATAACTGACAACCTCTCTTATATAGTCATGTTCACTGTTCCACATGGTTTAGAATCTAATTTATGAGATCTATTGTTGTCCACCTTGAGTTAATGCCAACTCACCTCAACCATTTACTTCGCAATGTCTGCTATTTTTTATAGATTGTCGCGTATGTGTTTGGTCATATAGAGCAACCTTATAGAGTAGTTCTGTTGTACAAATAATATAACATTTTAGTTATAGCCAAAATTAAATAATTAAATCGTTAAATCAAAACTGTTTCCCAATGAATGACTTTGGAACTACAGTAGAACCTCCATTGTTCGGGGCTCTGTTAACAGGGGTTTCAATTCATCAGAGTACCGAGGGACCATTTTTTTTAATAAAGTGCTTTTTTTTTTTTTTTTTTTTCAATTTTTACTACATTTATTTGAAATGTATGTCGGGGTTGTCTGGTCTTAGGCGGTTCTCCAGCCTGATATCCACTTTACTGAAGGTCCTCGACATGGCATATTTAATAATACGTAAGAAAGGGAGGGCCGTGCCAGGGGATGAGCCCTGGACACTGACTCAGGTAGAGGAGGTATAGGTGAGAGAGTCTGAGGTCGAATAACAGTTCTAGTTGCCGAGATGAAGCGGACGGACTAGAACTGTCAAGATAGGAGTCAGCTTACTAGTTGCCGAGATGAAGCGGACGGACTAAGATTCCTGGAGAAAGGGAGAGGAGATAAGCCATCGTCTATGGTGAGCATACTAAAAACAACTCTTGTGAGAATCGATTGGCAAGGAAACTACTCTATCTCAAGTAGAGTGTACGCCACCAGTGCTATGACTAGGCCTGGGAAGGAGGTGGATCAGAAGATCATTTAGGGGATTCAGAGCCCCTTTATTTATAGGCCTAGTCCATGCGGCTGTGACCGAGAAGCGGTCGGTACATGTCTGCTTGAGATAGGTTCGTGTATTGGTATCATTTATTATTCATAGTATAGATATTGCTAAGTGTTAGGTACAGACATTATTAATATATAAAAATGACAATGGGTTTTTACAAAATGAAATAATTTATAAACTTGATATCTTCTATGAGGCTCGAGGTGCAGCGCTCTGAGTTGTGGTCCAACCGCTTGGTTCCTCTTGCTACATGTATAATATTTATTTAGAAAATGGATACGTAAGATTATTTTTAGCAATTAAATAATTTTTAATTGTGTATTGTTCATTAAAAAAATTTAAATGAATGAATAGGAAATCACGGGAAGCTGGTATCGTGTGAATTAGATGTTTCCGGTAACTGTTAGTCCGGAAAATAATTATTTACTCAAATGTGCTTTTGTCTCTAATGTCACAAAAAAAAAAAAAAAAGTATCGTTTAAACGATTGAAATTATAAACTAAGTAGAAAAAGGAGAAAGTGCTAAAAAATTGCCCGCTCAATTTATAATTGGCTTGTAACCTCTTCGTTATACTTTGTAGAAGAAAAAGGCATTTCAGATTTCGTATCGTTGTCGGCCCTCAAAAAATATATATAATGAAGAACTTTACATTGAAAGACGTGGATGAAGCCATCTATCAATGGTTCATACAAGAACGCGCTGAGGGAGTTCCTATCCCTGGACCATTTGGAATCCTCATGAAAGCAATATGATTTTATTAAAAATTAAGTACCATTCATTTATTGCTTTTCAATTTTTAATGAAAAGGCAATATGATTTCATGGCAAATTAACTAAAATGCTCCTCAACATCATTTCAAGGATGGCTCCCAAATTGAATAAAATACACGATATCTGGCTGATCACAGTTGGCAGATTTTAGAAAAGAAATTTTTAATTAAAAACAAACTAAAATTACTGATTTTTTCTTTAAATGAAAATTCAATACATATGTAAAACATACAAACCTGCATTCATTCTTATGTATTTTTTTATATTATAATTTAATGTATAAAAACGTCTGTTTGTTAATAAAAGTTTTTTTTTATACCCTTCTTATCTACCACATTAAGTCAATAATATGTAATTGGATTATCCTTGGTTTTCGATTACCCGTAAACCCCCATACCCATCGTTACCCAGGATAACTGGGGTTCTACTGTAATTTTTTCAAAACATTGAAACTAATTCTTTTGCTTCGAGCGGGAAGTTGACTATGCATATCGCCCAATAACAAACCAAAGATTATTGACATCTCTAGTGATTACTTCGAGAGATGTTTCCATTATAAACCAAACGACAAAACGTAATTCAATGTCAGTTTATTGTAAGTTCAATATACGTTATTAAAAATATATGTTCATCACATTTGGCAGTTTCATTATCGAACACTATGAACAAGTTAAATTACGAGATTGAATCGCTTGCTTATATAAACTGGCGTCAGTTGTACTTTAACAAATAAACTATCGCTTATCTTCTCTCAGTAGCTTCTGTAAACAACAATAGTTGTTTGTCTACCAACAGCGGGGTTCCAGAACCCTGCTCACCTTCTAAGCAAAAATTAGGCTTAGGAGTGGGGATTAGACCACGCCCCTTGAAGGCAACTTTACGTTTAACTTAATAAGAATTTCGTACATTAATGTAATTATCTGTAAAACCGCTCATTTTATCGCAAATATGAAAAGAATAGAAGTTGTAGTAAATGTTATTTAACTAATTTGGTATATCTATCATGGAAGTCCAGCAGTAGTACTCGAGAAAATTGTGCTTTTTTCTCTGTTCTGTTTAAACTCATTTCAATGTGAATATAATAATTTATTTATTGTTATTTACAACTGTATACATATATACACATCAACTAAATTTTCTATAAGTGATATTATGACATGATACAAGCATGTGGAGAATCTACCCATTGATAGAACTCCAAAAACATTTCTGAAGGAGAAGATCTCGAGGCCATCTTCTTTTCAGACGCCTAGAAGCATTGTTAGGTAGCGAAGGAGAAGCCAGGTTAGAAACGAGTTGGTTTGGGTGGTTGGGAAGTTTATCATGAAAGGATTGGTATCTGGTTGTGGCCAAATCGGCAACATATGAGACATTGAGGTCCTGATGGATGATTTGATTTGTCACAAAGTAAGGATCATTAAGGATTTTGGACTGTAAGGATTGGTTACGAGAGGAATTCGATGGTTTAGTGGAGCCCCATAGCTCAACTCCTTATGTCCAGATAGGCGTTATAACAATCATGTAGATCAATCTTCAGGACAACATTAAAATATGACTTTTAATTAATTTATTTTTTTCTGATGTAATAGAGAAAGTTGTTTATTTAAACTTAGGTGTACTAGATGCTACTCATACGAAAGGAATAGACTCCACCTTCTGGCGTCACTCGTCCTGAAGGATACTCCAGTATACTCCTTCCTCGTTGTGTCACAGCAATTAGGAAATGTCGCTAACTTCATGATTATCATAATTAATTGGAAGTGAGTGCATTTGTATCCTGAGACCGAGCTTAACTCTATTATTCTTCCTTTGATATTTTTTTAAAAGAAAATTGTTCTAAATAAAAAAAACAGTGTTTTTATTTTTTTTTCACATACTGAAGTATTTTACATAAAAACGTATTAAAATACAACTTTAATGAATTTAATAAAAACTTGCGCAAAAAAAAACTTCATTTTTCATTAATTTGCAAAACAATGCGTGAAAATCATTATAAAATTTCAAAAACAAAGATTTTAATTACAATGACTTGGAATGATTAACTCCTTCCAGCAGAAACCGTTAGTTTCTTAAAAATCGAAATAAATAAAAGGAAATGAATTTGTATTAATTTAAAGCCCATAACACGAACTATATTTTGTATGATAATATTTTTTAATATTTATGAAGACATTGCTTTTTTAAGTTATTTGCAAGAAGGATACTTTGAAATGGACACTCATCGATGTATGATCTTGGTTTCGAATTTCTCTTGTGAAGTGTTCAATCTAATACCGTTGTTTTAAATTACATCTCCCTTGTAGATATTGTTACATGTACATTCTTGTGGTTTTATCTGCAAGAGGCCATGGAATACATGAATTTTATTAGATATTTTTAATTTGTTATTTTATAAAGCAAATCATCATATATAATGGAGTAAAATTTAATTACCCTTTTTTCATGGTAATATACTAATTTTTTTATACTCCCATTATCCCTGTGAATTTCTGTACAATATATTTAGGTAATATAAGACATAAATTAATTTGAGAGGGAAAAA
>NW_027116652.1:332647-335684 GCF_000696795.3 Halyomorpha halys | reverse complement strand
GGAAACCTTCATTTCAACATTTACTATGTTAAACAGTAAATGTTGAAATGAAGGTTTCTTCAGTCAATTTTTGTTTTTTACTGACATCAGTTACATTCTAGTCTGTTTTTGTGTGATTTCGTGAGATTTAATGAGAATCACATTTCAAATAATTTTTATTAAGAACGATTTTTTTTTTAGATAATTTTTGTTATACAGTTATTTTTTCCCAATTTGTTATTACTTTAATGAAGAGTATACATAGACACTTGTCAAAATTTATGACTTTGCCAACCTTAGTTGGAGCTAATTAAAAAATTGATGATGTTTCAAAACGCTAAAAAAAAATTGTTTTCATTCCGAGGTTTAAAATATATTGATATTTACTTTTTTTAAAAACTTTTCATGTATCTCCTGTATAGTCTAGGTAAAAACAGAACCATTGCTGAAAGTAAATAAAGTAAATTTTTTTTACTTGAACTAAATAGTGAATTTTTTTTTTATTTTGAGGGATGGCTGACATCTATATGTCTAATGATTCCTGAGATATAGTTTTTCATAAATCAAAAAATTTTTTCCAAACAACTACAAATCAACATTTTGTGAACATAATTTGTCACATATCATGAAAACTACTACTCCTACGAAAATGAACTTAATAAAGTACTTTATAGTACATTAACAGTTAATTTGAAGTTGTTCAGATAAAATTATCGAAAATATCATAAAAACTACTTCTCTTACGAAGATAAACGTCATAAACTACTTTATAGTAAGTTAAATAACTTTTATTTTGAGTGCTGGCAGACATATATACATCTTATGGTTTCTGAGATATATATTTTTTTTTTTAAAAACAATCATTTTATCCTAACCACTAGAAATCAACATTATGTGAATTTATTTTGTCGGATATCATGAAAACTAGTACTACTATGAAGATAAATTTAATATACTACTTTATAATACATTAAAATAGTTTTAATTTGAGTGCTAATTGATATCTGTTCGTCGAATAGTTTTTGAGATATATATTTGTTGAATTAAATTCGTTAAATACTGATGTTTTAGTGCCTTTTTTATGAAATTTCGGAATTTAAAAAGCTATATTTGGCGAACTATTGAACGTAAATAGCTCTCTTAAGGCTCATATTTTATAAAATTTACTTATTCGGAGCTCCGAATGAAAAATTAAATTTTTTTTAAGATTTTGAAACAGCCGCCATTTTTTACTCCCCGTAACTATGACAGAGTCATCAATTTTTACTCGTACTGTATATTGTTATCATTAAAGTAATAAAAAATCGGAGTGAAAATCTCCGTTTTTATCCCCTCTTGTGCTCTTGGAATATTATCTTATATGGGATTATATCCCTAATCATGGGAAGTTTTTCATCTTTGAAGTATGGAGCCATGCAAAAGAATTTGTCTATAGCATTGTTTTTCTTTATTGTATTTAACAAAGTAATTAGTTATTACCTTATGAAATGAACGGTTTAAAGTCAAAGTTTCGTACTTAACAAGAGAAATTTCGTATCTTACAACAGTATCGGGTTCTTGGGAACTAAATATTTTAAGGCCATAGTCAGTACCCCTCCACCTCTCCCAGGACAGAAACCTGTCTCAGGAACCCCGAGGAGGTTTCTCTTACATAACCACCTCAGTCCAAGCCCCGCTTTGAGCACATGTCCATCCTTTGACATCCGTCGCCCTATATCCACCCACTATGGATGGTGATCCTGTCCGAAATCATACTCGGTCCAAGAGGAAGGTAAGCTTAAAAAATGGTGCCTACATTAATTACATAATAATATAAGTTTCAGAGTTCTTTTTATGTCGAAACACTAGTAATCCAAACTTCAGCAATAGGTGCGTTGTAAATAAAATAAATCTGATTAAATTTAGAGAATAAAAAGTGAACGTTCTCAACATATATTGAGGTGTGCTAGAAGTAAATAAATCTAGTTTATCACGATCTTAAAATATTAAAAGAATAAAATAAAATAGTACTATAAATTTCAGAGTTCTTATTATGTCGAAACACTAGTAATCTAAACATCAGCAATAAGTGCGTTGAAAATAAAAAAAGAAAACATCTAATTGATTTTAGATAATAAAAAGTGAACATTCTGAAAATATATTAAGATATGTTAGAGGTAAATAAACTTTGTGTATCTAGATTTTAAAATATTAAAAACAAAAAATAAATAATATAAATTTCAGAGTTATAATCGCAAATATGTACCAATTTTGATGAACAGTTTGTCAAAATTAGTAAATTTACCATTTTATAAAAATAAAAAATAGCTCTGGAATTATAGTTACTTTTATCACCTACATAGCGAAATACGGTTATATTGAAAATATACATTAAAACAAAACATTAAAATTTAAAATAAAATTTATATTAGCCATCCAATCATATTTTCTTTTGTATATAATTGGAATTTTGAAGTTAAAGAAATTTTAGAAAACTTTTAGTTATTTTGAATGAATTTTTCTGACAAAAAAAAAAATAAAAGTGTAACATATTTTTTATTTGTGAAATTTCTAAACATGTACAAGTCAATTTATATTTTCATTCATGAAATATATGTTGATACACCTTCCCCCATTCATTATTTTTTCGAGAAAAAAAAATCCTTCAAAATGTATGATGTACCATAAAAAAAAAATAATAATAATAAGGATGTAACACAACATTTTTCTATTCTCTATTTCTCTTTATTTTCTTAATTGATCATTATTCTTTCATTTACAAATTTAATTAAATTTTATTTAGTTATAAAAACAAATAGATGCGACACTATTTATCTTTAAAATAGTTATTTTTAGTTTATATTATTACAAAATTTAAAGGTGAAGAATTTTTAGAAAACGTACAGTTATTGTGAATGTAGTATAACCATATATTTTTTAATGGTGAAATTCCTAGTGGTGACCTAATTAGTTATAGTCAGTTCAAAGTGATTAAATTACACTGTTGAATTGGTTGACGACTTTTAAAAACATATCACCGCCTCGGCAAGAATCTTTTTAATATTTTATATATTTAATT
>NW_027116652.1:324109-331390 GCF_000696795.3 Halyomorpha halys | reverse complement strand
ATAAAAATTTGGTACAGAGAGCAGTAGAGTATTGGTCCCAGCACATAGCTCAAATTCCAAGGATGAGAATTAAAAAATAAAAACAACATTTTAAATAAATCAAAACTGGATGAAATTCTATATAACTGTGTGCTTTCGTTATTGATTTAAAAAAATAATTAAATCTCTACCACTACAACCCATGAAGGGTTAGGGATGCAGTATTTAATAAAGAAGTACTGTTACTAGACTAACGGTTGTGCAAGGAGGTGATTTAGTCAGTATGACGCTCGAAAGCCAGGATTTTTACTCAATTAAGGGTACCCATTTTATGAGGCTGGGTCGACCCCAAAATGTTTCCGAATCCACAGAGCTGACACAGCTACAGTGAAACATAAAATAATTATCTGCCACAGCCGGATTCAAAACCGGGTCCTTGAAGTTTGTAGCACACGGCCTTACCAATGAGCTACCCACTCCCACTTGCAATCGATTATGTAATAAATAGCTTTTATTATTTTTTCCTTGAAACAAGAAAAAATACAAAAGAAAAAATCAAGTTTATCATGATCTTCCAATGCAAGAAGAGGCCTAATATATTTCAAATGTTTTTCGTCGTTATCGAGTTGTTATCCTTGGCATTCTACCATAGGCCTATGGCCAAAAAGAATTACCATAAATTGAATAAATTTATTCAGCTGAAGATGGACCTTGATTTAATTATTAAAAATTTTAAAATGTCAAATCGTCGTCGTTATTTAAAAATTCTTAATTAGGTTCACATTTGCTGATCTCGGCATAGAAAGAACTGTTATAAAAAACTAATAACCAAACAAATAAGCCGAAAAAAATCCTCAACACGGTGCATAAGTACCACAAAAATAAATAAATCATTTCACTTGCAAAATTAAGTGATTAATTAACAAAAGGCACTGTTCCGAATCAACAACAGTACAATAATTTATTATTCTTTATTTATTTAAATAAATTAAAATGGATAAAGACAGTGTGATTTATAGACTACTCTCTGTATGCAAGACTGGAATAAAAAAACTCTAAGCTGCCGATTTGAGAACCCTTTGCGGTACTAAGCGTTGACCAACCCAGTCTTGGAATTCCTCCTTCACACGATATTTCTTCATCTGAAATTCTTCCAAAATCCTTTTTTTTTGTTTAGAGCGATTTTTGAAAAAAGAAAAAAGAAACCTACAAAATACATACCGTAATAATCAATCTAATGCAGTTAGGAAGGTTTTATTAAAAACGATATACCCTTAAAAATTTTAAAATGATGATACAGGACGAAATCATAAGGGGCAATGTATTGATTAAGCAATAAGATAAAATCCTAGGATTCTTTCTTATGTCAGAAATATCAAAAAATCACGTTCTTTGCAAAGAATAATGATTATATGATGTAATAAAAATTGTTAGAAAAAAATATAAATCTACAAAACTATTTATATTACATTTTTAAATATATCTACATCATAATAAAGATAAAAGCTTAGCTAACCCAAATCTATTAAATCAGTCTTGACATGATATTTACTACATCATATATTTACTACAGTTCCCTCAATTCAGTGTTATGTAATGTTTGTAGACTTATAATTTCTCCAGATAATTTATACTTTTTCGGTCCGAATATTTTTCGTAATACTTTATTTTCAAAAACCGTAAGACGCTGTTCTTCCTTAGTGTAAGAGACCACTTTTCATATCCGTAAATAAGAGTAGGGAGGATAAAAGTATAGTAAATTCTAACTTTTAAGTTTCTGAAAAGGAGGCGCAAACTAATCAATTTCGAAATTGAAAAATAAAAAACACTTCTCGCTCTTAGCCATTTATTTCCTCATAAATTTCGTTTTTTTCTAGTTACCATAGAACCTGAATACATAAACCTCTCTACCTGTTCAAATGTATTTCCCTACTAGATTTTATCATCGTAGTTATATTTAGTTTTGTAGTTTCCACGTTCTCATCCAATAATACAAAATCATCAGCATATCTAAAAACGGTTATAGGACCACATACTCGTAAAATGTTTCTATCAATTCTCTTTAAAATATGTGCCTATCCCTAAAGCTCCCGCAGACCACCGGTTGGGAACCTTTGATCTAAGCATTGATACATAAAATGCATGTAGTCATCAACAGTTAAGATTTTGTGAATGCAAGTCCTCATTGAACGTACGTTCGTTGAATACAAATGTCGATAATCGCGATAACAACTTACTTATTCAACTCTTCGCTTATGTTTACTTTTCTTTGTATAAAGTATTTATTACATAACAGGATATAAAAAAAAAAAAAATCTTCCCACTCGAGACTGATAGTTTAAATAAAGATAAACTAAACCAAAATGTAGTAGTAGAAAATTATTTAATATTTTCTTTATTTCTACATTTTTGATCAAAATAAAATCAGTATGCAAAGTTCCAGGATGGGCTAGGGACAGTTAGAGGTCCCTGTGTTTTACCTAACGGTATTCTTGGGACGAGTTTTTTTTTTTTTTACTTCCTAGCTGGCTATTTCTGACATACGGGGTGTCATCCTATCCTAACCAATCTATTCTAACAAGATTGGGAGAGTTGAGTTTCCATTCCGTGGAACCGCGATGTAAAAGTCAATTTTTCTAGGCCGGATTCGTTTTTGCACCTCTAGAAACCCTTAAATACGAATTTAAAAAAAAAAAAATCGCCCAAAATTTTCGCCTTCCTTGTTTTGATTTATTTTTAAAAATAAAAATAATTTTTTTTTAAATATAAAACAAAAAAATATAAAACTTCTAAATGACATAACCAATGTACACCAAACTTGGTAGTGGCCTAGGGCTCTATAAACTGTACCAAAGGGCACAAAATGGGTCTAATTAAACAAATTAAAGCCGAAGATATAAAAAAATACGTGAAACTAATATTTCGACCTTATAAAGGCATTAAATATAATATTATTATGTGGGTTAAAAGAGGAGACATTCAGCTTTCCAGCAGTTGTATTAACGTAGGAGTTAATTAAATACTGATGAGTTATAAATTATTATATGAACAATGTTGACTGAAATAAAAAAAAATTCTCCAATTGAATCCAGGCGAAAAATTTCTAATTTTTAATTTCTTTTAAAAATGGTATTTAAGGGTTTCAGACACCGCTAAAAACGAATATCATTTGCTATTTCAAAAAAAAAAAATGTTTTCACCTTCTGGGCTCTTGTACTAAAGCTTTTCATCCCGAAAGAACTTATATATGTATTAAATTCTCAACTTATTCAGTGAAAATCAGTTGAAGCAAGCAAAGGGTATCAAATAGATTCGTTCAGCATAGAATGCCTGTTTATAAAACCACCAAGCTACTAATTTGTTTTAAAAAATGTTATTTTAGTTACAGTTTATTAGTACGCAGGGCCGAGTTAACAGGTCGACTAGGCTTGTTCTAGGGACGCACGCTACAAAAATATTCGTTTAAATGATATAGAAGATGTTTACAATGACATATTTAAGGCCGTTCCTAGCTCAGGGAGTTAAGCGAATGCCTCGAATCTGCAGCGGCCCCGGTTTGAATCCAGCTTGTGGGGTTGACTTTTATATTTGTAGTGGTCCCACGAAATAAAAACTTGACCCCACTACCATGGTTAGTTACCTTTAGATAATCCACCGTCTGTCAGTAATAATCAAGGAGTCATAAAAAAAAAAAAAAAAAGACTCAGAAAAGCTTTCTTCATCTTTCAAGTTCATTAGTGTGATTATTGTTTACTGAAGTTCATATTTTTGCAATGAGTTACAATTATGGATGTAACGAATCTCATGGAAGTATTAAATGGTACCTAGTTTGAATGTGGGACATTTTATTACTGTTCCATGGATGTCCACTTATCAAGGTCCCTTCTAAACAATGTAACTGCATAAGTGGGCAGTTTTAAAAAAGTTCTCCATTCTCAAAAAAGCCTATGTCATCTTCAAACCTGTTTTTCTTTATCTAAGCCTCCCATATCTTCTCTGTCATCCCACAATTGATAGCATAAATTAACTTTTCAACTTGGTGACATGTTAAGTGTTTTTATTTCACCTTTTTGTTGCCGAGTATTTGCGGTTAGTGCTGGCAATGATTTTTTTTATTAAAACTCGATTTTCAACTTATTTTTTAATTTTATTTTTCTAAGCAGGACGATCTTATTCCCACCATTAGATTTAAAACCCGACGAGTTAGGAAATTCGTGATTTGAATTTCAAACTGCAAGGATTTGGTAAAAAAATATTCAAAGAGGTTATTGAAACTTTAAATCTATAAATATAAAAATCAATATTTGTTTATTTGTATTTTATGCGCTGTCACACAGTTCATCCGATTTTAATAAGGCTTTTTGCTAAATATTTTGGATTTTCGCGGTAAAATTTTAGGCTAAGAAATTATAATAAAAAAAAAATAAAAATATACACAAATAGAATACACAAAAGAAATAAAGTTAAAATGATGGATACGTAGGGTGAAACGTTGGATCAACAATAATAGTTTAATCTCTGAGTTTTTCTTTGATATTAAACACGGTCAATATTTGATTAAACACGGTTTTCCAATATTAAAAAATCAACTATTTTTGGAGCGTAGCTCAGAAATTATACATTTTTTTGGTACATCGCGGTTAGTATGTACCAATCGATACGTCTCTTTCCGAAGAATAAGAAAAAATAAAACTGATTACATTGAACGATATTATATTCACAAAAAAATATAAAAACATAATGAGGTTTGAGTTGTTGGAAAAAGTAAATCATATTCGGTTTCAGCGTCTCTGAAATCCTTAAATATTTTTTCAAAGAAATTAAAAAATAGAACATTTTCACTTTGATTTATTCGAAGTTTTTTTTTTCCATCGGGACTATTTTTCTTATAGTCGTTCTTAACTTTTCTGCATTTTATCCAAGTTCTACGTGAACACACCGGTTCACTGCTTTTTTAACCCACATTAACAATATTTAGATTTAATTATAAGGAGGAAATATTGGTTTCAAATAAAGAAAAACTTGTCAAAGGTTAAAGCCGGTTTGTTTCCTTTGGCGCAGTTTATAGAGCCCTAAACCATTCCAAAGTTTGGTGTAGATAGATTGAGTAGTATTAAAGTTATTTCTATTTTTCAATATACTGTAAAACTAAAAATATTGGGCGTTGATGACCTCAGGGTTTTACGCCCTTAAGCCCCAGACAACAACAACAACTAAAATTATGGGCCAACAAAACCTTATTTTCACATTTTTTCGAAAATTGTTTACCATATATTTTTATTATATAATGTTATTTACCGCTATAAAGTAAATAGATATAATAAGCAATTAATAAAATCATTATCCCAATTTGTAAATAACTAAATATATTAATTTTGTATAAAACTTTCGATTGTATTCGATTAATCTATCTACATCCCTAAATCTAGTGTAGCGTGGAAGTAAGAAGTTCAGCTACAATCCTCTAGAGCGCAGCATCTCGATACTCACCGAAGCTCTCAAATGTATATATTGCTTTCCTTTATAAAAATATATTATTAATTGTTGTACATACTGCTTAGCAATGTCAGTAAAATAATAAATAAACGCTGTCAAAATAACGCACGAAACTACCTGAAGCAGATAAGATAAGACCGCTTCTCGCCCTCCGGGCTTACATACTTCCTTCGCCTCGGTCGGAATAGTACCCGACAGAACGAGGGCACCTTCCTACATGACTCTGGCGGCTAGCTACCCTCCTGGTCTGCACACCTCCCTCGTGTTTATCGGAATAGAACCCAATAGAACGAGATTATGAGCCTCTGAGATCTAGAGGTTGTTACCTTACCTTTACATACTGAACACGCACTGTTGAGGCCTTCTGGAGAAGCAGAATAACCTAACCTCAACACTAGAAATTGCGAAACATCGCTGGGTCTTCTAGTTACTTATGTACTTGTCAGTACTGAAGATGTTACTTTTCCATGGACTGCTTCTGGAAAAGATATATAGAATATAGAAAAATATCAAACGTTTTCTTCTACAGAACTGTTCTATTCCGTGAATCTATACCGATTGGTCTCTGCACTAAGGAAACCATTTAGTCTAAGCACGCCACTTTATAGACTTGTGTTATTTTTAAAAAAAAATTAATAAGTTTGTTTCAAATTCTTGAATAACCTCGCCGAACAATTCATTCAATTTCGACGATGAAAAAATAATCCAATTTTTTTATCACTTTGATTTGACGTAGTTAATCATCGGTGATATCTTTTGTTTTTTCTACTTGCAGCAAACAATTTTATGCCCCTGAGACACGGGTGACTGCAGAAGTTGATGGAACATTTAAATTATTAATTTTTTGTTGATCTGACGCAACATATGAACTCTGTTAAGGAAATTGTTTATAACGGATGGTACTATCTGATTTGAATTTGTAATCTGTTTTTAAAAGGGTTTGCTTTGTAATCATTTTTTTTCTTTACTAGGTTTATTCCTCAATAGGGATTGTGGAATTCGCCATTATCATTTCTAATGGAAACTAAGGAAATAAATAATTATAATTACGCTCTATAAGCACTTTTTTTAAAATATAAATGCTAGTAGCTATAAATGAACGCTAATCTTGGTTACTGTTCATGATAAGTGATTCTTCTTTGAATATACATTAGAGTAATTTTTTAATCTTCTTGGTGTTGTACAGACATTGCTTAGAATAACAAATGACGACATTTATTATTCCAAATGTCTACCATTTGTTAATTATTGTTAAGTGATTCAGGTCTAAATATGCATTAGGTTCCATATGTTGCCGATTTGGCCTGAACCAGATACCATTCCTTCCATGATAAACTTCTCAACCACCCAAATAAACTTGTTTCTAGCCTGGTTTCTCCTTCATTACATAATAATCCTCCTAGGCATCTAAAAAGAAGATGGCCTCGAGATCTTTTCCTCTAGAAATGTTATTGGAGTTCTATCAATGGGTAGATCCTCCACTTGTTTGTATCATGTCACTATGTCACCTACAGAAAATTTACTTGTTGTATATATTTTTATACAGTTGTAAATAACAATAAATAATTTATTAAAAAAAATAAACATTAGAGTCATTTTTTAAAAATATTCTTGGCGTTGTATAGACATTGTTTGGAATAATAAATGATGATATTTGTTATTCCAAATGTTGCCAAATATTTGCACTGGCATTTTGTGTGGAAAATATTGCTGCCATTTTCTGATGCATTTTCCTGAATAACTTTTGCAACTCTTATATTCATGCAAAACAAAAACTTTTCTAAAGTTACACAAACTTGTTTGAAC
>NW_027116652.1:316342-323682 GCF_000696795.3 Halyomorpha halys | reverse complement strand
CATGTTTTGTGTAAATAAGTGAAATAAATATTAAAATTACTTCTCCATAAAGACATTAATTTTTTTTTTTTTTTCAGTGTTGGCCTTCATATTTCAGGTCACTAATCACATATACTCTCTCTGGTTTCCCAGAATCCTTAACAAAAGAGTGAATTATAGTTTTTAATGAAATAGTTTTAACTCCTGTAGAACTAAACACTTTTTTAAAGAAATAAAATCTTGTTATTTAGAGCAGTGGTTCCCAATGTGGATGCCACAATACTCTGGTGTGACCTAAGTGGTGCCACTTATGCCAGTTGTGCCATGAGTGACTGCCACATTATCTAAACATTAAAAAAAAAAATAAAATAATTTTAAATTAAAATATGAAATATGCAGTGCATTCCAGCATTTACTTCGCACTGTGTTTCTTCATTTCCTGCATTTTAAACTGCACCATGAATAATTATGCCGATATTTTTATTTTTTTTTTTAGCTTGAGATGGATACTTACAAGCTTTGATTTTCCCAAGATGGACTGTTAATGAGCCTTCTTAAAGAAAAAATTCCAGGCAGGACTGTGGTATTCCAAATATTAGTCGTATCATATAGACAACTTGGAACATATGACTGTAAAATGTAGATAAAAATATAGTTTAGATACCATAAATTTTGAATAACAATTTATTTTTAATTAAATACAAAAAAATTAAAAGTTCCATTATAAAATAATAGATAACATATTTCAAGAAAAATAAATATTTCACCTGGTGAGCCTGTATGAATGAATGAAGTAAACTTCATTATTTTTCTTATTTAAGAAATGACCAAAAAATAAATTAATTTACCAAAAAACTTGGGGTAGCGAATCAGCTCGAGTGACTTAAATACATACATATAACTTTGAATTTATTTCAAAATTAAATAAATAAATAGAGAAAGACAAATAATAATAGATTAGCATTTGAGATCTATGAGTAATCATATTTAAAATTTATTGTACTGTTTATACAAATGTATAATAAACTATAGATTTCTCTATTCAATAATTTCCAAATTCCACTTTCTGATAATGTGTTCTTACCTAAGGTGTCTCTTCACAGTTCTCTTGAGATAGGACAAACTGGCAGGAAGTGGAAAACATTCTTCTGGGTTCCTGAGATTGCACAGTAAACCATAATTACTTTGGAAGAAGATAGTTGACCGTATGAAGTAGATTGGATGAGTGGTATTACATCAAAAATTAACAGTATTAATCAATAAAGGTATCAAAATAGTAAGAGAAAACTATTTATTGTTAACGATCGTTTCATCCCACTTTGCAGGGCTTCGTCAGGGCTGTCTGATGGTAGTATGAAAGACAACTCAGTTGACGTACATACTGATTGAGTTGTCCTTTATACTACCATCAGACAGACAACCCTGACGAAGCCCTGCAAAGTTGGGCGAAACATTGGTTAACAATAAATAATTTTCTTTTACTATTTTGATACTTTCATTGACGCCACCCAGTCTATCTTCCTCCATCATAATTACATCACTGATCATACGCAGGCTGTTTTTATCGTTGATATATGAAATTTGTTCAGGTTCAAATTTTAAAGTTTTGTACAATGAGAGAAATTGTGCTTTCACAAGTCTCTTCAGTAAAAATGTTTTTTCAAACTTTTCTATCAAACCACTATATCATCATGGTCTACTTGGTCTGGTCTCTGGTTGCTTAAAAATTGTGGAGAGTCAACTCCACTTTTTATGAATATTTCTCGGAAGAACCATGCCAAATCCTGCATTAATTTCTTTATTAGCCTTTGTTCTGATTAATTGAGAATCTTCAGAATACAATTCAGATGTAGTCTGATTTTGTACAAATATAGTGGCATGCTTCCAGCTTCCTGCAGTAGTGCTTAGTTTGGTGTCATATTCAGTAGATAAGACCATTGTTTTATCAAACTTCCTCTATATTCCTTCTGTATTTTTCATACTTAGGAGAGCTGGTATGTTCTTGTAATAATATGTACTGAAACTAAAGCTATAGAATTAGGTAATGTAAGTTTGGCAGTTAATTAAATTTATTTAATTAAAAATTATATTATTGGCATAGATTGTATAGGTGTTTGAAAGAACAGCCTATGTCTGAGGTTCAAGCTATCAGTTTTTGGTGGAATTTATTGTAATAATCTTAGGAAAGCTCTACATTAAAATAAAAAATACTTCAAATTACATTACTTTTATCATCTCATATAATAATAATTTTTAAATAAAATAATTAAAAATACTCAGGTCATTTATAGTATAACATTTGTTTCAGCCTCACGAATCTAAGAAGAGTAAGAGACTCTCAAAATCACAATGGATGACTTTGATAGCGATAGGAAGTGTCCATTTCTCTGGAGCCATATGCATTTCCCTTCAGGCGCCGTTCTACCCCCAGGAGGTATTTATTTAAAATATATGCCAAATTTTTAATATGGATTTGCAATTTAAATACCATTAATATTAAATAAAAATCTTTTGCAACTTAATTATTATCTTTACATGTACATAAGCATATAGCATTGTTGTTAACTAATCTATATTTTATTTTTTAGGCTGAGAGCAAAGGTGCAACAGCTACAGAATATGGACTCGTTTTTGGAAGTTTTGAATTTGTTGCATTTCTATGTAGTCCAGTTATTGGTAAATATGTAAGTATTAATATGATAATTATCAATCCATGCAAGTTTTCTATCTGGAATAGCTCCTCTTTAAAATTTACTATATAATTTTCAAGTTGAGAAATACAGTATAGATTTGTAGATTTTTTTTGTTTTGTTTTTTCGGCCAAGACTCCCAAAGGAGTCCTATCTTGTCTAATCATGGTTGGGGGGTCAAAGTTTTTCATTTTGTGAGACCGCCACTCAATGAAAAAAGTCAACGGCCCAGGCCGGATTCGAACCGTCACCGCCAATAGACATCAAATTGATAAGACTATGTCTTAACCACTGAGCGGCCCAATTTGTAGTTCTTAGTTAGATAAAACTTCTCAAAGATTTTTTTTTTTTAAGTAACTCATGTTTATTATTAAATTAATCATTTTTATCTTAATATTATATTTTTTAATGAGAAGTGAAATCTTTTAGATGCACTGGTTGGGAGTCAAACCTACTCTTAATCTAGGAATGGTGTTAGCTGGCATTTCGGCTATCTTATTTGGGTTCGTATTTAAACATTTAATTATATTTTATATTTCATATATACAGCATACATTGATTTCATAAATTAATTTCAGTCTTTTGGATTTGATAATGTCTCATGGCTGGTTCATATCATTATCCTTCCTTTTGAGAATGACGGAGTCACTTGGATCGACATCAGCACTGGTGTCTGCTTTCGCAATTACAGCAGCAGTGTTTCCTGATAGCGTGGCAACAACTTTTGTAAACAACATATAATTTATAAGTTTTTATTTTTTTTTAAATATTATAACTATTATCATGGGGGCAACTGATGCAGATGTTTTTACCCATTGCTAGTGAAGTTTCAGCATTGTTTTTTGTAATTTAATTTAACTGTTAGAAAATTTCTCATTAATAAATAGAAGTTTATCAGTTGTGTTTCCTGTTTTAAACAAATTACAAACTTAATTTAATAAGAATAAGGAGGTAGATTCCTTGAGTATCTGATCCATGTTCAGTGGGTGCTTTTCGATCCTCTAATAATGTTGTTAAATGGAAAAAGGGATGTTCAGGTTTATAATGCTGATAGTAAAATTTTTAACAATAAAATGCAATGAAAAATCAGTAAGCCTTATTTGGTGAGTAAGGTAACTGTGTGAACAATATCAATCACTATAACAAAGTGTTTAATGGCCATAAACGTTTCCTGTTGGTGCTGAAACTTACCATTAGGAAATATACTACATCTTCCTATATCCTTGATCTCCTCACTCTTTGTTCATCCATTCATTCATTAAAGAGCAGATTCCAACCTATTGATTTATTGGTATAACCCTCCCATAGACCCATCATCTTCAGCAGATCCTTCATGATACAGGCCATGTATTGGTTACAATTATAAATTATAATTTATCTTAATGTTTTAATGTAATTTTAACCTGCATACTTTCTAAATGTCTTCCAGAAAATTAATCCTAATATGTAGCCACAAATTTATTCTTTGGGGACATTTGTCTCAGAATAAAACTATTTTTTCATTCATCCATTGACATTGGTAGCTTCCCTCCAGTTACTATAGTGATCATTAGTGGTGGATTATTGTAATATGAGTGAAATAATATAAGTTGACTTATGCTCATTCTATCGATGATCATCTGTTTTTTGTTGTTTTTTTTTAGGCAACCCTAGAAGTATTCTATGGACTTGGTTATATAGTTGGGCCGACTCTTGGTGGTCTGATATTTTCTGTAAGTACCCTTTAGTAAAATTATTATTATTTACTATACAGTTATCATGCTTGCTAATAATTTTTTTTAATCTTTAAATAATGTATTACATATGTTATTAAATACTTAATTTAGTTATTTATTTACTTAATTAGGTCCTTTCTTAATCTACTAATGAATTTAAGAGAAACAGCTTTCTATTTTATTAATATTAATATTAATATTAATCTCAACAAAATCAAAATGACTCTTACATATTTTTTTTCTTACTAAAGAAAGATTATAAAACTTCTTAATTGTATATATTACAATTGTAGGAATTTAAAAATATTTGCATTAATTTTTAGGCTCATGATTGACATTTTCTATTTTAGGTTGGAGGGTATAAACTTCCATTTTTAGTAATGGGAAGTACGATGTTCATTGCAGTATTGTTTGTTTATATTATATTGCCTCCAATAAAAAACATTGATACAAGTAGTTCAAACGGTACTTTTTATTTTAAATTATTATAATACAACTTTTAAAGTGTAGACTGCAATTAATTATTTATTTTTAACTTATAATTCCAGTGGGAATCAGAGATATTTTGAAAGTGCCAGCAGTGGTCATCGATTCGTTGAGCGTTGTTGGTACATCTATAAGCATGGGTTTTCTTGCTGCGACTTTGGAGCCACATATTAGAGAGGTTTGTTTAATACTTATTAAATACAAAAATATTCATGAATAAGTATTACCACTATTATTTTTATAACTATATATTTAATTATTTTTCTAGTTTGAGCTTACACCAGTGTCTAATGGCCTAATGTTTATTATCAGTGGTGGGACTTACGCAGTGACAGCTCCATTCATTGGAAGAATTTGTGACAAATGGGTCTACCCAAAAAGGGTTTTAAGTGTTGGGAATATTTTAATAATACTTAGTTACTGCATTATTGGTCCTTTGCCTTACTTACCAATTCCAAAGTGAGTATGCTAGGAGTTTAAATTTTTTTGTAAGTTCTATTTAAAAAAATAAATTATCTTGTAACAATCCGAGAAGATGAGGTTGAAACATTGCGTTTATTTTTGATTTATTTTGATTGCCACCATGACCATTTTTTTCTTAAAAGAAAACTAAAATTTTTGTTCTAGATTATCATGAGAAATCAATGCAAAAAATGGATAAATAACATGTGATTCAACTGTTTTGGAAAAAAAATCTTTTACCACATAATAATTTAGTATCAAAACTGTTAATTAAAAATAAAATAAAAAATTTGAAAATGAACTTTCAAGATTTTGGAGTACTAAACCTCATTTTTGTTGTAGAATTTAGAGAGAATTTTATAAACAAAGACAAAAAGAGCATGTTTTAATAAACAGATGCCACAACCCACTGTTCTAGACCCAAGGGAAACCAAGCTATCCCATGCCAGAGTAGGGTCGCCATCTACTGTTTTATTTTACAAACCAAATAATAAAACCTATTTTCTACAACAATTTTTATAATAAATGAATAATGTTTTTATTATTTCACCTACCTGTATATGGAATATATAGTAATGAGAAGTATTAAGATTATGAATTTCCAAAGTCAAGTTTTTCACAAAAATACACTATTTGAGGTCCCCTGAGTGCAAATAACCAAGTCACGCAAAATGGTTTGTGAATGAATGTACAGCCTAACTCAAAAACAAAAAATGATACAAAACTTAAAATACTTATTTAGAGCAGGAATATGCCTGGGATGTACCTGCAACTTTTTTGTTAAAATTGATATAATCATTAAATTTTTGAAATTTGAGTTGTATGATGTATACACTGCACCAGATTTTTTAAAAAAAGAGTAAATACCAAGTTTATTTTAAATACTCGGTCTAAGAAATATATTGTAACTAATGAAAAATAAGTTTATGAAGGGTTTCTCAAATACAATTTGGGTTGATAATTAATATTTTTCCAATTTTTTTTTTCAGAACATTAGAAATGTGCATATTTGGTCTCATAATCCATGGTTTTGGATTAGCATGTTTAATGGTTCCTACATTTATTGACTCAATAAGCTCTGCTATGTAAGTTAAATTCAATTTATATTTATTCTATCTTTCAAAAATTTAACTTAATTGATAAGTAGCCTTGGGATATTAAATTAAATACATCAAATATGAGTGTTGTTGGTAAAAAATCAAGTCTTAAGATAAATATTGAGACTATCTAGTTAGTTATATCAGTGCCATATACAGGTCCCAATGTAATGCAAATCTGAGTGTCTCTCCAAGATTTGCATTGCGTAGTTGATAATACAAAACTAATAGATAGTAATCAGTGTTGTCAACCTAGATAATGAAAGTGTTTGAAGTCAATTTGAAATGCATTCAAAAATTACATTTAATCATTACTGAGCAATGCTGATGGTGTTAATTTTTTTACCATTGTATGTTTTTTCCACCAGTCTTATTGAACTTTTTTTTCTAAGAGTATACCTTATAAACTTAGTAGGTGATATTTTAGTCCTATAAAAATGAACCTAAATTTTTTTGTTATATTGTTTTATTTAGGATTTTCTACTCAAGCAGTGAGTTTCATAAACGTGGATTTTATATGGCCTTCTTCCAGACCATCCTTTTAAAGCCCATTCCTCTCCTAGTGTTCCATAAAGAATTCTTCCATTTCTTTGTTCCAGATTTTCCTTGATTATATCCCTCAGAATGTTTTTTTCAACTGCCACCTTTTCTTTTACTGTTTTATTTCTAACATTATCCATTCTGGATATTCCTGCTGCTCATCACCAGTAGTTCATTCCTGTAGCTACAAGTTTCTTCCTTTGATAACTTTTTATAGTCTATGAAAGGAATATGGTCCGGGTGCGGTCAAGAAAAACTCAAATAGTAGAAATATACTAATTTAATGAGCCAACGTTTCGCCCCACGTTGCAGGGCTTCTTCAGGGCTGGACAGTTCCGGTGACGAGGTGATGACGTAACATTACGGCGGTT
>NW_027116652.1:303591-316077 GCF_000696795.3 Halyomorpha halys | reverse complement strand
TTGACCGTGTGTGAAGATGAAAGGAATATGGTCCGGGTGCGGTCAAGAATTTTTATAGTCTATGTTTCTCCTCCACAGGTTCTAACTCTCAATGAGGAAAATAAGTTGAATTAGTTTTAATTTTCTTTCTGAAGATTTCATTTTAAGAAAATGGAGAAAAAATGTAAGGAAGATGAATTACTCGGCAACTTATCATTTGCAGACGATGAAGTTATCATTGTCCAGGATACAGAAGATGCTGGTTACATATTGAAAAGATTACAACAGGAATATAAACACAAGGGTTTTTCATGTATATTTCTTTAGGTTTTAGAAATGATATTTTTACTCCATAATATTGAATTGACTTATCATCTGCAATTATTTTTTAATTTCCATGTCCCAGGAACTATTTCAATAATGGAGTCAAGGTATTTAAAATGTTGGAATATTTTCAGTACTTCACTTAGATTCAATCTATATCATCACTACTAGATGATGCAATTCAGTCTTCTCAACATTACTGGCCGAACCCTTGTGTTTATATTCCTGTTGTAATCTTTTCAATATGTAACCAGCATCTTCTGTATCCTGGGCAATGATAACTACATCATCTGCAAATGATAAGTTGCCGAGTAATTCATCTTCCTTACATTTTTTCTCTATTTTCTTAAAATGAAATCTTTAGAAAGAAAATTAAAACTAATTCAACTTATTTTCCTCATAGACTACAGGGCATATAGGAGGTATAGTACCCATAGGCTGCTTCTTCCATACTCTACATGGATAATTCGGTACTGTGTAGTATTTGATGGCTTGATGCTACATGTATGTTAATGGGAGGGAAAGGAGGAGAGGGGAATTACCAAAGAATAGATTGTAACATTTTTGTTGCAGGCATTTCAATATATGTAATGTCAGTGCATGGAGCAAGTCGTAGACAATGATTGATGTCATGTTAAAATAAAGTCTTCTATTAGGATATTTTTATAAATTAGTTTATAATTATTTAATTTATATGATGCTGGCTTATCATATTGGTTATTTATATGATTGAATGATGATTTCTACTTGGGAAATCAAATTTTATTTGAATAAAATTTTTTATCATTCTGGTTTCGTAGGTGATACATGTTGGATTTTAAAATCAAAGAATATCAAGTTTCTAATTTCTGATAATTATGAGTATTTAAATTATATAATTAGGCTTATACAAATACATAAGATTAACAATTACCTTTGTTTTTTAGTGCTGCAGGCTTTCCAGATGATCTTACAAGTTACGGTTTAGTCTCTGGACTTTGGTCTTCATCTTTTGCACTTGGTGCTTTTGTCGGACCATCTGTTTCTGGATTGCTTTATGATTTGGTAGGCTTCCAGTATGGAACATTTTTTGTAATCATCATACATTCATTTTTGGTAAGTATGAAATTCATCTGTTATTTAAACTTCAGTTATGATGTGATCAATTTAATTAAATAATACTGTTTTGAACAAAAAACTTAGTTTTCTATAGATTCTATAAGAAGACGCAGAATTCAGAATTTAAAAAATTCTACAGAATAAAATTTATATGATTTTAGAATAAAATTCAAATTTTCAATTAATTGTTGTTAGGCTAATATAGTACATAAATATAATAAACTATGCATACATTTTTAACTCAAGCCATTTCTTTTCTACTATTATCTTCTGCGAAATATAAGAACAGTCTACATCTGAGGTTTAATTTTAGGCTTAAAAATTGAATTTATTGTCTTCATTAATGAGTGAACAAGTTAAAAGATTTCTAGATATTTCAGATGTTTGGATATTCAAAAATCTGACAAATGAATTTCATTTTGGGGATCTAAAGTTTAAAGTCAAAATTTATAAATCCGATTTAATTTGTATTTAAAGAAATAAAGTTTTAATCATCAATAAGAATGATTGAGGAAAATATTCTTAGGGCCTCTTAACTTAACTTTATTTACTGAACAATTCTATTTTATATTTATTTGATTTTTTTATGGTATTTCGGCCTTTTTAACTGTGACCATTTTCCAACTTTTTTTCTCTATTTCTTTAACCAAGTTATCTTAGTAAATTTCTTTGTAATTATAAATGCAACTCCATAGAAGTATTAGTTGATATTTTTTCTTCTTGAGTATTTTGATCTACATTATATTAATTAGGATTACACTTAAAATTCATTTATTAAAAACATGCAATACTTTTAAAACATTATGTAAACTAATATGTTATTTTATTCATATATTAAGCAAGATTTATATTTTCTATTATATTTTTCTAACTAATTTGGAAAAAAGTTTTTACTTTTTTACCTCAATTTTAATCTTCAGAGATGTCTGTGGATTTTCAATTTTATTTTTATTTTATCCATATTTTATCACTTTCACACACAGTCCACAAAGGGACTATTTGCTATTGTTGCTATTTTAGTGCACTCTGTAGGGAATTTTAAAAATGAACCCCATTAAAAAGGATACAACAGTGATAGAGTCATTCATAATAGAAACAAATTTTATAACGCAAATGAGAGTTGTTGATTCTTCAGATATTTCTACTTATTTCCAGTATTATTAAATTACCAAGACAATTATTAGCTTAACTTTGATAATATTATAATTATGAGTCTTAACTATTAACAATTAACAATAATTGTATGATATAAAAATTTCCATTGCTTTAGCTATAATTAATTTTTCTATTAATGATAAAAATAATCGATTCGTAATTAACGATTTTACAATTTTTCATTTCAGTTTGTCGGCATAACAATGTTCATCATTGCAGAGAAGAAACCTAATGTTCCAGAACAAAGGATTCGTCTCTTGAGTCATATTGACTTAATAACTTCTGATGAAGAAGGATTCAAATCCGAAGAAGACCGATTCAATAAAAAAATGGTTGGATATGGGACCATTACGTATGAAACTAAAGAATAAAAAAAGGCTCTGAAACAGGGATCAAAAATAAAAGTTACTTTTTATTATTTTTTAATGATTTTTAATTAAGCTATTACTTATTCATTAGGAAGATTTTTATAGGAACTATTAAATAGCTTTATCCCAACTAACTGTTTTCCTCAAAGTGACATGAAAACTATTATATAGTGACTTTTAAAAAAAAAATATTTTTAGAAAAAAAATTTAACAAACAAATTCATTTAATCAACATGTTATTTACATTTTTCAATATTAATTATCAATTATTATACTTTAAAATAAAATTCTAAAGTTTAAACAATTTTCTTATTAATAAGTAGTAAATAATATTTGAGTACGTTAAATTATACCTCCATATAGTTCCAAAACATTAAATGTTTGGTTTATTTCAAATTCAAATTTAATCAACAATATTATTGAAACTTTTTAATAAAAAAAAGTAACTTATTTTTTTTTTATCCCACCAAGAAAAAAAAATACATACTTATAATTAGAAAAATAAAGTTATCTGAATACCAAATATTTGTGTTGAAATGTCTGTTTATTGCTGTATTATGATTTTTTGTTCTTACTTTAGCTTAATACAAATTACAGTTATTAGAAGTCTTGAGATATATATTAATGTTATATATTTTTTTTTCGATTTTAAGACTGAACCAGATCATTTGTATGTTGTCATAATTGTTATCTTTTATAGTTATTAGATAAAATTAAATCAGCTGTAACAGTTGATTGTATCTGTGATAACTACGAATGCAGTGTTGTTACGAGATATGTAACTTGAATATATGGTCTGTTTAAAATGGATTCCGTTCATAAATGTGATTGATGCAACTGGATTTAATATAAGTATTTATTGTTAAAAGTATTGATGTTGACGGCTTATGAATAGTGTAGAGAAAATTGTTTTATATTAAGATCATGACAATGTTTTAATTGTAACTTTACAAAAACTTGTACATATTGTATGATATTGTAAAATCTGATTTTGTACATAAATAATTTTTTTTTATATGTTTTTTATTTTAATTATATCCCATATTTAATTTTACCCCATTATTGTTTAAGTTATAAAGCAGTATTGATTATTCATGTCTTAAAACACTGTCATATATTTCAGAACTGATGGAGTTTGAACACACATAAAAGAATCTCAAATTTATGTTCATTGATTTTAATTTCAGTATTATAATAGAAATAAGTGATATAGATGGGAACATTTAAACAAACAAAAAATACAGGGAAGCATCTGATTCAGTCTGGTCTAAGTTTGATCTGCTCATGTTAGGCCACTGTCTTCCACTGCTGCAGAATAAATTTGTTTTCTTACAATTTATTTAGGTCTTATACCATTGGAAAAACCAGACAGGTACTAAATTGGTTGTTGTACACTAAGATGCCAATTGGGGATTATTCTGATGGTGATATCCTCTTGTTACAGGAAAAGATTTAGCTAACGGCTAACAATAGAAAAGTAAAAAATAAAAAGCTGTCTTTTACCACCAATCCTCAACTTGCTATAACACAACTATCTTATGAGTTACTGGTTCTGAAAAATGCTCAATACACATATAAATCTTTATTGATTCGTACTTTCCAATAGTATTTTTTAAATTAACCACATTGTTTTTGATTTTTCCTTTTTTTTCTAAATGTCACTCACTATTGGGCGCTACAGTCCTTGTAGGTCCTGGGTTCTGCCACCGTTCTACCCCATGCCTCGCGGTCTCCAGCGAGACTCCTCCAATTTTTGATTCCCATTCCTCTCAAATCATCCTCCAAATCTTGAGTGCTGTTTTGGTTCTCCCTGTGATGACTACATCATCTGCATAAGACATGTGTTGTGTAAGCCTATTTTAAATGGTGCCACCCGGATTTGTCCTTATTTTTCTAATAGCAACTTCTAGGGCGAGGTTGAACAGTACTCACCAGTAATCATCATTATCACCATAATGGGTCTCCTTGTCTTAAGCCCCTGTTAACGCTAAAGCTATTTGAGATGCCCACTCAAGTTTTCACCTGGCAACTAGTCCTTTCCAGGGTCATCTTTGTTAATCTTATTAACTTACAAGGTATCCCCAGTGACTGCAATGCCTTTAATGATTTTCCTCTGTCCACACTATCATAAACCTATCAGAAATCTATAAAGAGGTGGTGTTAGTCAACATTGTATTCATACATTTTCTCGAGTATTTGTCTGATCTGATCAAGAACAGTTGTCTGTTGTTGACCATCCAAGGTGGAAACCGCTCTGGAGCTCGCCCAGCAGTTGTTCGCTCCTTTCCATCATCCTCCTACAAATTGCTACTGACAAGATCTTGTAAACTGTTGGCAGGAGCGGTATACCTCTATCATTTTCACATTTTAGTTTATTCCCTTTCTTATATATAGGGACTATAATTGCTTCTCCTCAGTCAGCTGGAATTTTTTCTTTCATCCATATATCCCATATCACTTTGGAAATCTGCTCTCAAGTGTCTTCCCCTGCGTATTTAATTAATTCTAAAGGGATTTCGTTGGGCCCTGGAGACTTATTACTTTTCAGGGACCAAATTATGTCCATAATTTCTTCCCTGTCCGGTGGTAACTCCTCATCTATATCCTCATCATTATTAGATCGATAAAGTTGGTGGGAGTACATATTGCTTGTCTCAGAGTTTAGAATCTCCTTAAAATAATGGAGCCACCTATCTTTGATTTATTCAGCCCCAGTGGTAAGGTTTTCACATTGTTCTAGGCACATTTCAGTCTGTTGAGTAAAGCCCTGTTTTACCATTTAGCGCCCTTATAGAACTTTCGGCTTTCTCACGCCTGAAAAAGCTCTTGCATCTCATCGAGTTTTCTTGTCTCGTGTGCTCTTTCTTTTCTTGTCTCGCATTATTCTTTTGGCATTTTTTTAAAAATATATAGAATAAATTAATGTTTCGAAGTATTCCTCCGTCTTCAGGGTTCTTTTCTACAACAAAATAATTTTATATCACAAATACATGTAGGTCCCTGTGTTGAATCCATAAAATTTTATTTTGTCAAATTAAAAAAAAAAAGATCACTTAGACTACCTTTCTTAGTTGCACTGATTTCTTTGTCTAAGTAGTTCCTTCTTTTTAATTTTTTTTTTTTTAATTTGATGAAATAAAATTGTAAGGATTCAACACAGCTACATATATATGTAATATAAAGAAACTTTGTTGTTCATGAGAACCCTGAAGATAGAGGAGTATTCTAAAATGTTGGTTTATTTTATACATTTTAAAAAAATGTGGTGTTTATGTTAATATAAAAAAAATCTATGAAAAGTATTAATGACTTAAGATTTATGTAATAAAATTTTTAAATAATAATAAAGTTTTTGGGTGTAAGAGTTTGGGTTTAATACAAAATTCAGCAGTGTAATGTGCCGTGTATGAGAACTTACTGATTTGGGATAGGATTTTCCTTTGACCAGGCTCTACTGATGAGGATGTTACACCGGTTTAATGATTTTTTTTTTTCAAAATCCTCTTTGATTTGGATCCTTTCACTGATTTGATTATCTGCCATTTTTAAGAGAATGTTTGAGCCTATTTAAATCTTTATTTTTTTATAGAAAATATTTAAAGAGCTATATATCTTAGATACTAATAGTAGTACAGAGCTTATTTTCCTCTCAAATTTAATTAACTTTAAGATAAGCTGTTCTCTCTGGAGTATAGTCTTGGGATGATTTAGTAACAACAAAAAAAGTAAGAAAATATGGAAATTTTCAGGATATTTCACTGGATTAACAGGTCTTTCAGAGTTGGAACTTTGGGCTCCTTACTACTTATTTAGGTTCTTAAAATATTAAAAAATTAAAATTACATCACCTTTTACTATTGCGACCCTTTTCTCATGTGAAATTTGACTGAACAAATCGTTTTCCAAAATGAATGTTACTAAAAATAAATTGAGAAACTAAATAAGCTATGAAAAGTGTACTATGATATATTATCGATTGATTAAATTTACTAAAACAATTATTTATTAAAATAAAACTGTGGTCTTGTAAATTTTTCCAATGTTTTAATAGCATATATTAATCAATAATCTTCCAGCATATATTATGTGTGAAAATTGTAAACTAGGTTCAATTGAACAATTGGAACTAAAAAACATAAAAATATCGTATTTAAATTTATAATAAATGCAATGCCATCTAATTACCAATACGGGAACAGTGCCAGAATCTGTTGGATGAAGCATCAGATAAGCTGTCAACTTAAGGCCTTGAAAAATAACTACAATAAAAAAAAATAAAATGCAAATTAATACTATTTAAATTAGGTATTTATCAGATGAGTAAATAACAAATAATAAAGAATATTTTCAGAGTCATCACACAAAGTCTATAAAAATATATTATTGAAAACTGGTGGATGATAATTTTGAGTGACTAGGATCATCATCGGATAACATCTTAGTTAGTTGCTAATTTTGAAAAAATCCGCCGTAAGCGGTTTTTCACCAAAACTGCTGAGTTAAGTTTTTTTTTTTAATTTGGCACCAAAGTTGCATGGAAACTGAATATGATCACCGTCACTCATCACCATTTGCTCATTCAATTTAAAATGGCGCCCGATTAAATGTTTCATTGGGCCATATATGAAGATTGAGGAATAACAAAGTGTTTTGGAATTACTTTCGAAAAGCTTTACAAAAAAAAAGTAATAAAATAAAAATTACATGAGTGTTTAACGAGTAAACTAATTTCACTACTTTGTTAGTTTTGTAGGGCTTCGCCATCTCTTCCCTTGTCCTATACCTGTTTAACGATTTGGGCAACCTTGTAGCTCGCCGATAATTTTCTTTGCAGATAATTAAAAAGTATATATTTTTATTTTTATGGTAAATTTTTAGTAATTATTTAAGAGATAATGAAATCTCCTACAAGTAAACAAAAAAGCTGTCGCAATCGAACAATCATATCGCGTGCGTCGGAAGTGTCGAACAGTGGGAAGATTTGTCAATTAAGCTAGAAAGAATTAATACCAGAATAATAAGTACCTAATATATGTCTGTCTCATGAAAACAAAAATGTATCCAATTTAATTTATTTTTTAATATTTATTTATTGCTATTTACAACTGTACATTATAATACATTTAGTAAATCTGATCTAAGTTAAATTGGAGTGTTACAGGCGTGTAGAGAAACTACCCATTGGTAGCACTAACAATTTAAATTTAAAATTCAATAATAATATAAATTTTACCTAAGGTTTTTAAACCTATTAATTCCTTCAAACACTCTAAACACTGCTCTTCTATAATGATAAGAGTCAATTCAATTCCACACCTTTCTGTGAATCAATAATTCAACTTAGTTTTTTGTAAACTTATTTTACATCAGGCAATGGAAGACAATCCAACAAGCAAGTTTCCACCAGTTTTTAATTTTTTAAAATTAGATTTAGCAATGAATATCCATGTTTATTTTAAATAGTTGGTAAATTATTTTTTACAATTATAATTAATATGAATAATAAAAATTTCCATTGAAATATTTTTTACCGTTGCTACGCCTGCAAAGATAAAAGTTATGAACTAATTTACAGTATAGACAACCAGCTTTAATTTGAGTGTTTATAGACATCCGTACGCTTAATAATTTTAAGATATTTTTCAAAATAAATTCCTGAAAAGTCGATTTTTTGTTATTTGAAAAAATGATGCTCTTAGGAAAACAGCATCTCTGGAACTACTGAACTTAAAGAGATTTATCTATTAGGGCCAATAGTTTAGCAAATTCATTCTCCTTTAAAAGATGTATTATTAAATGTTTGTGTGACTATTTTGTGACAAAAATAATGTTTTTTTTTTTTTTTTAAATAATAACTAAAAACTAAATAATATACTGTTGTATATTTGTTTATATTTTTGTAAGTTATATAATTTTATATTATAGTCCTAATTTTTTTATTCCGCGTTGTTCCATATGGCAAAATCATCAAATGTTAAATTATAACTACATTAATTTATTCAATAATTTATAATTTTATATATTTGAAATAACTTGATTTTTTTTTCCACGAGCTCATGTACTTTAAGTTAAGTATCAATTGAGATAACTTCTATTTGAATATTATCTAAATTATATTTATAGTATAATGGCCCTAGTGAATTATCATAAATGCAGCCAAAATAAACTACTAATATCGCAATCACTGACACTGTGGTTTATTACTAAATCTTCATAGTACACATTAGGAACATGGCCTTACCCGATGACCTATCCATACTCACAGTGTATAAATAAATATAGCGTTATATAAATAAATAAATGTAATTGAGTTGTTGTTTATTGCTTGGGAAATTTTTGGTTTGATGAAAAATCCACGGTTTTCGATACAAAATCTGATTTTGGACAACAAGACTACCGAGAACAGGGCATTCCCTTGGCGAGTTTGAAAAATGGTTTATTCCACCTCTACTCCTAAGGGTCATTGGTGGATCAAATAGCAACCATTATGTTCTCCTGTAATACTTGGTTGTTTTAAAAAAAATCATTGATGAAGTCAGGGGCGTGTCAAACTCCATCCTTTACCTTAGCGTGACACTGGATAGGCAGCAAACCTTCTCTAATCACGTCAAGGAAAGGATGAAGATTACCAAGCAGAAATCACCATTGCCTGTATCACCTGCTCCGACTGAAACTGCAGATATATAAGGCTATAATTCGTCAGATGCAGCTCTATGGTGCACCTCTACTGCAGCACCTCTTCAAAACGACCTTACAAAAACTCCGGAGCAACCAGAACTCCAGCTTCTCTCTGTTCCGGAGTTGATAGGCCGACAGCACATCAAATTCTTTGATGGGCTGAAGGCCTGTTCCACTCTTCCGGGAAATTCCCCCTCCACGAAGACCTGGGAGATGGCAAGGCACTGTTCCCTTGTTCGGCATGCTCAACGAGAAAAGGGGTTCAGACTCAATCTAAGCCCAACCATTCATCAGGTAGAGAAGTCCCTTCCCAGTCATGACAACGCTGACGGCGAGTAACGGATCCCACAATCTACCTCAAAATGCCCTTCAGCCAAAGAAAGGACATTTATGTTTATTATGTATACATATTCCTATTTTTGTATTATGTAATGGTTTTGTTTGAGATAGTAAAATTAATGGAAGGGTGAGAAAAAAAAAATCATTAATTTTTCCACTTCGCTTTCTTTGTCTTGGAGCATCTCTTCTATATAGTTTTTATATTACTGATAATACACGTGCAGTAATTTTTAATAGCCTGAAATATTTCTTCCACCTTTCTTGCACCAGTCTGAAAAAGGGATATATTTCATGGTTAATTTGGCGTCTTCTTTAGTAAACTGAAGGGTTTTGTGATGGTTGAGTAAATGTGACATGTAACTTGTGATTAATCCTAATTTTCCTTCGTGTGCACCATGTCTGTATATTGTTTAGACTATGTTAGTGGGGTCTGTAAAAGGTCTGTGCTTCTCGAAATAATAGCAGTGTCGTCTGCATACGTCGCAGTTAGTACGTTGTCGTTTGTCGGTAATTCGTCGGTAACTTTGTCGGACAGAAAAGAAACGTTCATGAAGAAATAATTGTAAAATTAAATAGTAGGTGCTTGGGAGAATCGGCTTGAGTTAAAAAAGAAGGCCTTAGTGCCATACCTTATCAAATCCCTGAGTTATATTCAAAAATGCTCCAGAACGTATTTTTTAGTTCAAAAACAGAGGAAATGAAGTCCGTGCAGTTGTGTTGTGGAATGTAATGTACGAAATCCAAATTGGTGGTCGGGTAATGTTTTGGTCAGTTAGTATGTTAATAATACGTTCATGTAATAATTTTTCAAATATTTTGGAGCATACTGGAAGTAAACTAATACTCATAATGTTTTATTACCAAAAATAATAAAAGGAACATCCATCAATGAAAAGAAGTAAAGGTCTCGGCTCTATAAGGACTTGAAAATGCCAGAAATAAAAGGGATTTCCTGACTGTAAGATGAGATAAATTGTTTGAATCCTAGAAACCTTTAAGACTTCCTTCTATTATTATTTTCGTTTTACTATTTTGTCCAATTTTTCAATGCTGCTCAATTTAACTACTTAAATATTCTAACTTAAGTTTCCTTGTATATCCAATATTCAGTATTTAACTCACGCATTAAATTCTACGCAACTACGCAAAAATGAATATGAACTTTTTTTTTTTTTAATTTAAAGTCTAAAACGTGTTGGTAATAAATATCTTTGTTCTGTCTGTATATCTTTACTTTATATTTTTCGTTTTAAAGTGCTAAAAAATATTTTTTTAAAAAGTGAGAGGGAGAATAGAATTAAAAATTATATACATTAAATATTTGTAAAGAATTCTTTTTTATACCCTAAATATATGATCATAGTCATATATTTGTAAATCACATTTACCAAATATGTTAAGATAATTGCAGGTATTTCTATTTCGTTTAAATGTGGATATCTCATCTCCACATTGAGCCACCACGTTGAAGTAAAAAATCGCATTTTTTGAATTCGTTAGTTTTTAAGATCTTTTGCTAAATAAATTCTCATAAACATGAAGATCTTATCTGGTATCCTGTGTATTGCGAAAATCATTGCAATTGTGGAAAATTTCGAATTCGAGTTTTCGACGGAACACGTTTTGAGGCCCCCTGAAAACAAATAACCAAGTCTTGCAAATTGGTCTCTGTATGTCCGTATGTGGTCAGCCTAACTAGAAAACAAAAAGTATGAAACTGAAATTACATATTTAAGCCTGGCATATCACAACAATATCAACACTTTTTCACTATTTAAAAATAATTAATACCTATGATCACATATAGTCTAACTCTAATTCCAACATGTATAAATGGATGCATAATTTAATATAGTAATTTACTCACTACGTCAATTCTAATTGTAACTTTATAAAATGTAAATTGTAATTGTTAATAGGTAATTGTAATTGTAAATTTGTAACTTTCTCACTTTGTAATTGTAATCTACTTTCTAAATTCAGTGTAAATGGCCCTAGTGGTCGAGACACTTAAATAAATTAAAAAAATCCTGTTATATGCCTTGGATGTGATAGCATCTGTGTCGCTAAAATCGACTGCAAGTTCCACTTTATAGATTCATTTTTTTTTTCTTTTTTCGAAAACGGCTCCAACGATTGTAACACCAAAGTTTACCTCACCACTTAATTATTGATCAGGAAATTCCAGAATTAAAAGAAATCATGAAATGATATTATACAAACCTCCTTAAAATCTTAATATGCAGAAAAAGGAGCTTTTTTAGGAAAAATTAATTACCAATAGAACATAAGGAGCTGTGAAGCTAAAAACTGTGAATTGTATGTATATTAATTATTTGTATATCTCCAAATTTTCCCAGAAAAAAAAGTTTTTTTTTCACAAAACACTACAGGCACATATAACATCTATTGAAGAATGCTGTAAAAACTGGAGAATCAAAATAAATCCCGACAAATCCCACCAGATCACCTTTACTATCCGTCGTAAACCTCTGCCCTCCTGTCCTACAGTATCCTTTCTAAATACACCACTAATGCCTGTTGA
>NW_027116652.1:280065-298295 GCF_000696795.3 Halyomorpha halys | reverse complement strand
AGACTACCCAAATTAAAAAAGGGCGTAATAACCTAGATGTTGATCGCCCTGAATAAAAATCTAATCTCATCTATGACTATAATAAGGCCCATCTGGACATACAGAGTTGAGCTTTGGGTCTCCACTAAACCATCGAATTCAACATGTATCCAATCTTTACAGTCCAATATTCTCTGTAAAATCCTTAATGGTCCTTTGCCACAAATCAAATCATCCATCAGGACCTCAACGTTCCATATGTTGTACAGAACCAGATACAAATCCTTCCATGATAAACTTCCTAACCATCCAAATCCTTTTCTTTCTAACCTGGCTTCTCCTTCATTACCTGATACTCCTCCTAAGCGTCTGAAAAGAAGACGGCCTCGAGATCCTCTCCTCTAGAAATGTTATTGGTGTTCTATCTAAAGATAGATTCTCTACATTTCTGTGTCATAGCATTGTATAACTTACACCAAATTTATTGGTTGTACATATTTTAATACAGTTGTAAATATCAATAAATAAATTATTTTAAAAAATACTCTTAAGGCAGGTTAAGATTTTTGAAAAAATATATAAAAATAAAGTAACTCGCTAAATGGGGAAGTTATAATGGAATCGATTATACTTTTTGAGATTTAATATTTAATGTTAGGGCAGGACTAAGGTTTAAAAAAAAAATAATAATGTAACTAGCTACATGGAAAATTTATAATGGAATCGATTATACTTTTCGAGTTTCAATGTTTAATCTTAGGGCAGGACAAAGGTGTTGAAAAAATAATAATAGTGTACCTCGCTAAATGGAAAATTTATAATGGGATCGATTATTTTTTTTAAAGTTATAATATTCACTCTTAAGACAGTCTTAGGGCAGGACTAAGGTTTAAAAAAAAAGTAATGTAACTAGCTAAATTAAAAAATTTATAATGGAATCGATTACACTTTTTGAATTTTAATACTTAATCTTAGGGCAGGACTAAGATTTAAAAAAAAAAATGTAACCAGCTAAATGGAAAATTTATAATGGATCGATTATACTTTTCGAGTTTCAATGTTTAATCTTAGGGCAGGACAAAGGTGTTGAAAAATAATAATAATGTAACTCACTAAATGGAAAATTTATAATGGGATCGATTATTTTTGTTTAAGTTTTAATATTCACTCTTAAGACAGTCTTAGGGCCGGACTAAGGTTTTAAAAAAAAAAATGTAACTAGCTAAATGGAAAATTTATAATGGAATCGATTATACTTTTCGAGTTTCAATGATTAATCTTAGGGCAGGACAAAGGTGTTGAAAAAATTAAAATAAATTAACTCACTAAATGGAACATTTATGATGGAATGGATTACACTTTTTGTGTTACTCTATGTGGACTTTCACATATGACTTTTCTAGATGGTCCTGTATTTTATAACTGCGTTTGCATAAATTTTTAACGAAAATATTACTAAGATATCTATAAATTTGTGAATTATTTTTTATTTTTGAAATAAATATAATAATTTCTTGCTCCAAAAACTTCTTCTATTAATAGCCCCCAGCTGGCATTGAAAGGATACGAACCTTAATAGTTTTATGTCTAATTCAATTGCCTCTGTTTTCTTATTATTTATAAAAACACATCTTAACAACCTAAAGCTCTCAAAATCCAATTATGGTCTAAGGCTTCTGCAAGTCATTACAGGTGTACCTTATAAATATCGCAGTCTGCCTTAGGGAGATCGTGGGGGACCAACCATATACCTTGCCTTGTGCCGATCTCTTGGGGGAACAACATCTCTAACTACCAGGTAACTTTACTATTCTCCGAACGGACAATATAATGCAATATCTAAATAATTTTATTCTAGAAAACATTCGAAAAAAAAAAAAAGTATAAATTCGCAAAATTGAAGCAATTACTTGTTTATCTGTTTTTGTTGGAAAACGCGATAGATAAACACTTATTCAGTAAGAGTTCAAAAATATTTATATAATTTTTTTTTTTATACTTTTGAAAAATTAAATTTAGCAGTTAAAAAAAATCGATTTTTTTATACAATTGGAAAAAATACATTTTTGATTTAGAACTTCTCACTTATTCTAAGAATCACCCAGTTGAAAATCTTTGAAATAGTATTTAAAAAACCTTCAATAAAATTACTAAAATATTCTAGAATCAACAAAAATCTAAATTCATCATTCAACTACGTAATAAAATAATTGAAATATTAAAAAAAAAAATCTTAAATTCTAAAAAATC
Organism: Halyomorpha halys; assembly: GCF_000696795.3. Classification (NCBI taxonomy): domain Eukaryota; kingdom Metazoa; phylum Arthropoda; class Insecta; order Hemiptera; family Pentatomidae; genus Halyomorpha; species Halyomorpha halys. The sequence goes on along the minus strand of NW_027116652.1, from coordinate 296,066 downwards.
TAACATATCCATTAAATCTAAAATCTCGGGATTCCTGTCCATAAAGGAACGTATTTCGGATACGGGAATTTTTTTTCATAGTTTTATAATCATTAATATATTTAATGCTTATTAACCAGATCCCGATTCTTTTGTTTTGTATTTTATTATATGGATCAAATAATTAAAATATATTATTTCATACTACATTATAATATATCTGACAACTTATTAAATAAAAAATTAAAACCATTTAGAATTTTAAAATAAATAAAAACTTACCGAAATTCGCTAATCAATCTTTAACTAATGGTTACAGAATAAAAAGAAATTTTATTCCTCTTTTGATTCACATCTATAATGTACTTATAATTTCAAAAGAAAAATTATTTTAATATTTATCAACCAAACAATTCCCCGAATAATTTTCGGTACAGATTTTATCAAATTCCTCATTAAAAATCTTAAAAACGAATAGGATCCAGAAAACAAATACATTTTAAAATAAAAACTCTAATTATTTATAATAATTAGGCAAATAGAAAATTAAATGAAATAAAGAAATTTAATTTGGATCTCTTTGTTAAAGAGCTCCTCAAAATTATTGAACGAATTTAAAAAAAAAAAATAATAATTTTAACCTTAGAAAGATTTAAAAAAATAATAATTCGTACAATTCAAATGCCTTTAAAATAAATTGATTTATGTAAATATTTGTTTCTTAAAACATGATCAGAATGTTAAAATTAAATTTACCAGTTTAAAAAAAATCAATGTTTTTTATACAATTGGTTTGTAAGTCAAATATACCAATCCTTTAGGGAAAAAAAAAATCACTCCAGATCATAATGCGTTTTGTTCATTGCAGAAAAATATTCTATTTGTTCAAGAAAAAAAATTATATCGAATCAACGGAATTCATTTTACAGTGAATAACCGACATCAAAGTTTTATAAATCAAAGACAACAATCACAATGATAAAAAATTAAATTTACATTTCTTACCAAAATAATTCACAAGACCGTTGCAAAATGAAAAAAGTTCGAAAATGGAGAAAAAAAAAATTTTAGTTTGAACTTCTCATTTTAATTTATTCATTATAAGAATCAACCAGCTGATAATTTTTGAAATAGTATTTATAAAAACCTTTTTAAAAAATACTAAAATATTTTAGAATCAACAAAAATAGTTGGTAAAATCTAAATTCATCATTGAAATTAAATTAATGATAATTCTATTGAAAAATTTTAAATTCCAATTTGTAAAAGCCAATATCAATTTTCCAGTAGACTTTAAGATTTTGTAGATAAAAAGATAATAAAAAAAAAATCTTAAATTCTAAAAATCCTACATATCCATTAAATCTAAAAGTTCGGGATTCCTGTCCATAAAGGAACGTGTTTCGGATATGGGAATTTTCTTTTCATAGTTTTACAATATTTTATATATTTAATGCTTACTAAGCAGATCCCGATTCTTTTGTTTTGTATTTTATTATATGCATCAAATAATTAAAATATATTATTTCATACTACATTAAACCTTTATTATAACTTACCTACATTATAACTTTAAAAAAAAAAAATTAAAACCATTTAGAATTTTAAAATAAATAAAAACTTACCGAAATTCGCTAATCAATCTTAAAATACTAAAGTTTACAGAATAATAAGAAATTTAGGGGAAATTTGATTAATTTTTCTTGTAAATCATAGCACGTCATCAAAGAAAAAAAATTGTTTTCTAATTCAACAAATTGTTAATAAAAAAACTCTAATGTCATTAATTTAAACGAAAGAATGTGCTCATTAATATGTTATTTTACAGCTTTCAATTTCCAATATTAATATTTTTTAATAACAACAATGTACATTTTCTGGGATAAACGTTATATCGATCGTAAAAATATTAACCACCTCTTCTACGATGGTTGCCTTCTTTGATTTATTTTCAACAAACATTCTGAAATTATTAAAATGGCAAACTGTAACTTATAATAGGAAGAATGGAATCTAAAAAAAGTTCTTTTTTATTTGTTTCCCCCATTATTTTTAGAGATAAGAATATGATGAATAATTGTGCTCATTGAATTTTACTTTTTTTTACCGAAGAATCGACGTTCATCTTGTCCCTTCAAAGGAGTGGTTGTGATCTTGTGACATGTAAAGATGTCAACCCAGCAATGTTACCTAATTATAGCATGTTTCCAGAAAGAAACCACCTATCAAATAAGCCCACTATTTTCTTTATTTTTTTTCTTGGGTCACAAAAATTTAAAAACCTGCTCCCCTCTGCCTATGCCCATGTTCATAGATGTACAATTTACTGAAAAAAAAAATCTTTGCATCCCGTTTAAATTACTATGAGGATTTTTTTTTTTTTTTTACGGAAGTGTAGCATCAAGTAAACCTTCAGGAAACTACTAAATCTCTCTTTGGGTTGAAAACGATGTCCACTTTTGGTTGCAAGCTCCTTAATTCAAGTATTAATTTCTAAAATATTCCTCTTGAATTTCTGAAAAATTACTAGATTTTTCATAAGATAAGAATCATTGAATAATTTTACCTTCATATACTTTTTAAAATATCTTATTTTCAAGATAATATAAAAGTACTCTTCCTCGTTATGAAGTATAAATAAATTTGCTTCAATATTTTATTTTTAACTTTATCTTCATTTCAATTAGCTTATTTGATTAGGTGGAGAAGCGTTATAAAGATAGGTTGAATTAAGGTTTTACATATATCTCAAATTAAAAATTTATTGTGTTTGCTTCAAAATATTTTTGGCATATTTTTGAAACAGTCAAATTTTAAGCTCTGCTATTTCTAACTGCTTTTTAAAATTCAATCTTTTGCTCCAAAAAAATACTGTTAAGAATTTTTAGTGGTTCTTCTTCTTTGTAGCTCTTCATCCAGGGTGGGCCTTCCTGAACAATATTTCTCTAGCTGACTCTATCTGTAGCCTTTTCTCCCCAGTTTGTTATTTTCAGCAACGATTTATTATCATTACTAGTTTTCGTAACAATATTTCTTTTCTGAGGTAGAGTCCTTAAGGCAACACTCAACCCTCAACCTGGATGAACAGGTCATTTTAGTAGAACAGGAGTTTTCATCCCCAAGCCTGGCTGCTTCCACTACAGCTTAGAGTCCAGACCACCCTTTGTTTTTCTGTTGCAGTATTTCCAAAGACCTCAGATTTTTCTTTTTTTTGAGAGAGATTTAATTGTACATATTGTAAGTATAATAGAAGAAGAAGCCAAGCTATTAACAAAGGCCAACAGTTTTTCTAAATCTCGACTAAAAAACAAAACAAAAAACAAATATATACTATAAAATTTCATTATAACTATTTTATCATTATTTTTTTTATGGAGCAATGGACCAACTTAAACCACAATATGCCATGTACTCATGGGCTCAAAGCAACCCAATGGCTAACAAGACTGTTGTGGACATGGTGCCTCCAGAGATGCTCCATCTCGTGGATGCCCATTGGTAAGAAATTTTATTTTTACTTAAGAAATACTTAAATAGTTTAATATTAATAAAAAAATCATAAGGAAAATATAATTTTATCTATATAAAAAAAAACATGTACATAAGTGGCATTTTCAAGTTTTATTAACTAAATCATCTGTAATTTTTTTACTAAATGAATTGCCTGCGAACAATAAATATATGAAATTGCGTTATTTTCAAAAGTTTATTTTAATACCATATTGTGACAAAAATATTTATTTCTGTAAATTTTATTATTTTTATTAATACATTAATTCTAAGATTGATTTGGTTGCTCCAGAGGTTTGAAAATAAGTAATAAAATCAAATGAATGGCAGATCAAAGTAAAAAATAAATAAAAGTATCTTTAGCACATTATGTTTGCCTACAATTTATTATAATTTGTCTTACTTATGTAAATAAAATTTCTTCTTCTTTTTTTTTGTAAAACATTTACCTTCCTGCAATTGAAACATGTTCTTTGTTTATTTTGAGCAAATAAAAAATATATTATTTTAATCTCTGTTAGAAAAATACTTAGGAAATCTTCAGTAAAATAAATTTTTATATTTTTGATCACAGAAAGTGCATTAGAAGTGATTACAATTGGGGAGTATTCTATGAAAGTAATATATCCACTTTTTAAACATAAAAGTTTATTGACAAATTAAAATTCTACATTTAAAAATTATTCAGTTAATTACAAAACTTAAATTTTTATCTATGTAATAAATATTACGATCCAACATTTTTAATAAATATTTGACAAATCCACATAATATGCTCCCATAATTATTTGTTTATAACAATATTCCAAAAGGGGGTGTATTGAATTCAGATTGAATGTCTCTCAATTGTATTATGATGTGTTTTAATTGAGAAGAAAGAGTTAAAACTTCATTTAGAAAACATTTCAACTCACAAGAAAAGGAATTCATTCAAAGTAAAGAAATGTGAACAATTTGGAAGACGCTATGTTTAATACCCTGAAACAAAAATTGCCTTTATAATTTATTGAAGTTCATAATTAATAAACAATTAATACCTGTAGGAAATTACTGACATTTAAAAAAAAAATGAATAGTATTGAAGAGTAGAAAATTAATAAAAATCTTTTGAGTTTTGTTTTATTTTGTATAAAAATTCTTTTACCTTTATAATGTCTTTCATTCAATATATTTTTTAAACTAACAACGGTTTGAACATTTTCATACTCTTTAATTAGAAAAATCCTTAATTCTCAAATAAAGTTTTGTCAAATTTGGAGTCTCTTCAGTTGTCTTGACAACTCATCGCATTAACATTTAAGAGAGTTTATGTTTATAATCCAGCAAAATGACACTCTGAAAACTCATTTTTGGCCACATTTTCACCTTTTAATTTAGTTAATTAAGCTCACACACTCTTAGTAGAACAGACTTGTGTGACTGTGAATATACAAGTCTTTAAAACATAAAAAAATTAATAACATTTTTAACCTTGATATTTAGGTATCAGTTTCCCCCAATGAATCCACTATGGCACGGTATACTAGGTTTTGTGATTGGAGTATTAGGAGTGATCTCGATTCTTGGCAACAGCATGGTCATATACATATTCAGCTCGACGAAAACTCTCAGGACACCTTCCAACCTTTTGGTTGTCAACTTGGCCTTTTCAGATTTCCTCATGATGTTCACTATGTTCCCTCCTATGGTTATAAACTGCTACCATGAAACTTGGGTATTTGGTAAGATTATATATTTCAGTAAGATACTGTATTAAAACAAATGAAACATATATCCTTATATGTGATTATTTTTAAGGACCATTCATGTGTGAAATATACGCAATGTGTGGCTCTCTCTTTGGATGTGCTTCAATTTGGACTATGACAATGATTGCCCTTGATAGGTACAATGTTATTGTAAAGGTAATTAATCAAATTGAATATTATATGATTTTTTTAAATATAAATTAGTTGAAGCCACTAATTAAAAAAATCAAATATATACAACAAAATAAAGTAAAATCTCTGTCAATACCTGGTCATTTTTAAAATTTAAAAAATGAAGAATGTTAATATTGATTTAAAATAATACCAAATCAAATACATTGTAGAGTTAATTAGATATTTCTTCTTACAGGGAATCTCAGCAAAGCCAATGACAAACAAGACTGCAATGCTAAGAATTTTGTTTGTCTGGGCATTTGCTTTGTTATGGACCATTGCACCCATGTTTGGATGGAATAGGTAATAAAATAAAATAAAATGAATGGGACATAAACTTTAAATAAATTGTAGGAAGATAGTCTGGGTAGCAGTCAATGAAGATACAAAATAGCAGAAAAAACTATTTAATGTTCTACTGTTTTGCACCTTTATTGACCCTCACTTGGACTCTCTTCTTACAATCTACTTCATACGGTTAACTATCTTCTTCCAATATAAGCTTTAAATATTTTTTTATGATTCTATTTACAACAACGTTTTATAGATATGTGCCTGAAGGTAACATGACTGCCTGTGGTACTGACTATCTGTCCAAAGATTGGCTTAGCAGGAGTTACATTTTAGTTTACTCCATCTTTGTATATTTCTTACCTCTGTTTACAATCATATACTCATATTTCTTCATTATTCAAGTGAGTGACAGTCTAAAGAGTCTTTTTTTTTTTTTTTTGCTGTTTATTTTAAATTGAAAATATTAATCAAAAATACATTTATTCTTAAAAACAGGCTGTATCAGCCCATGAGAAGGCTATGAGAGAACAGGCTAAGAAAATGAATGTTACATCTCTGAGGGGCAATGATGAAAAATCAGCAGAAGCCAAACTTGCCAAAGTCGCTCTCACAACCATTTCACTTTGGTTCGTCGCATGGACACCTTACCTCGTCATCAACTATTCTGGAGTTTTCGAAACAGCTACAATCAGCCCCCTCTTTACCATCTGGGGATCCCTCTTCGCTAAGGCCAATGCTGTATACAATCCAATTGTTTATGCCATCAGGTATGCTTTATAATCATATTAATTAGCAAACATATAAATCCTCAGCTACACAATCAAAAATTTTATAAAATTACTATTCTATTTTTTTAAAGAAAAATAATAATATAATAACAATAATCAAATTTAGAAAGATACAAGAAACATTTTATTGAAAAAGATGTGCAGCCAAAATGCATTGCGTTGTTACATACACAGGATAATGTAACTAGAAAAACAACTATTTTTTTTTAAACTTATAATATATATTAGAATAGTACAATTTAAAATATGCAGTAATAATATATGATTTTCTTTTTTTGGTATTTTTCCCTTATATATTATGTTTTTTTTTACTATTATTCCTTTTTTTCCATATTTTTCTATGTATTTCTATATATATTTCCTCTCTTAAACCAATATATATTTTTCTCCTTTAACAAATATATCATATAATTTATCCACAAAATAAACTGTGTAAATTTTAAATATAGTAATAATATATATACATAAAAATCTAATATAATCTAACGCACCTTGATAGTATTCAAAAAGAATTTTAAAACAAAACTCAACAAACATTTACATGAGCATATGAGGAAATAATTACATTAAAATATAAGTAATAAATATAAAAATTGATAAATATAATAAGAGATAATCATAAAAAGTAATAATAAATGTCTTTGATTACTCTTAATTTTTTGATTTAAACAACTCCATAAATCTCACTTTTTTATTTTTTAAACTTTTATGCATTTTTTTTTTTTCAGTCATCCGAAATACAAGCTAGCTCTGCAGAAGAAATTTCCAAGCCTTTCCTGTACCGAAGCACCTGAAGACAATACTTCAGTGGCAACAGGGGTTACTGGAGTTTCAGAAGAAAAAGTGTCAGCTTAAATATAAAAGACAGTATAAATCTATTTTTGCTTCTTTCTGTACTTAGAATAGATGCATGAAAAATAGATGATATATGTTCTGTATAAAATGTGTTTTATTTTGTCTTATCCAATCAAATCCCATTAGTTTAAATTTATTTCAGCCAAATAAAAACAACATTTTATAATTAATAAAAAAATTCATAATTTTAGAAGGTATTGATATTAATTTATCTGAATATTTATCAGTAACAAATAAATGTTAGCATGATTACGAAGTTCGATTCGATATCTACCAACAATAGTAGTATATTATGATATTTTTGATATCAATGACACAGAATTCTGATAAGATATATTAGAAAAATTTAAATAATTGTTTATCTAAAAAAGGAAGAGGTTAGGGTTCAATAGATTTACTGTCTTAAAAACTTAGATTTAGCAAGTATAATTTTTGTTTCTTTTGACTCTGTGGAGGCTATAAACACTCAAGCATGCTTGAGTATAATCTTTAAAGGAAACACCAGTGTACGTTTTAAAAAGGGGTTTTGTCTGAACAAACATTGGACAGACCTTTTTTCTTATCATTGAAGATACTTTTTAATATCCAGCTTTGTCTTATTGTTTCCTAATCTGTTGCATATATCTTAATGGTTTTTGGTGTAATTTGTTTATCCGTATGCTCTTGGATTCATTGTTGTTTGTAGTTACCATGGTTGGGTACCTTGATCCAAATGACTGCCTCAACTTCTTGTCTTCCAATTCTCACATAATTTTTTCAGAGTTAAAAAAACCTCATTATGATTCCTAGACTTTTAGGCTGATTGAACCAATTGTTTTTAAACTCTTTATTTTTTTTGTAAAAAGTAAATTTTGAATTTTTGAATACTGTATACTAAATTCAGTTAAATATTTTTTTAAAGAACCTTTTCGATACAAATTGGATCTGTTCTGTGCTTAAAAAAAGAGAAATTTGTTAAGTAAAACGTGAAATAAATAAAAACATGTACCCATGTGAAACAAAAACCTAACTTGTAAGTTCTTCAATTCAAGGCCTATTTGATAAAAATATAATTAAGATTTCAACAGAGCTGTCTCTAAATAAATTTTATTATAAATATATTTACCTCAATATACATTTGAATTACATTAAATATAATTCTTAAGTATTTATGCTTTAAACAGTGAACAATAATTATTTCAGAACCAATTCAATGCTATTTTACTGAAAAAAAGCAAAACAAGACAATAATATTATTCTTGAGAAAAGTAATAAAAAGAAAACCTAATCACAATTTACTTCAATAATTTCATTAATTGACAAATTAACCAAACTATTTTTTTATTTTAATAAGTTAAAATGTATACATATTTTCCTTTTTAAGATATGACTTGTCACTTTTTCACTTAAAAATAGACTGTTTCTTGAGGTTGTGTAAACAAAGAAAAGATCCTATTATGAGCTAAGAATGTAAACCTAAGGTTTCTTTTAAGTCAATTACCAGGGAAATGGGAAAATATATAAATGCAAAAAAAGAAGAATAAAGGTGTTTTGTTTTAGTTTCTTTAGTTTTAACCTGTTAATAGTCAGAACTTCCTGGTTTCCTACTCTTGAGAGAGATTTATTTTCACAGATCTACTGTTACATCGTTATAAATAAAAAAACAAATCAAAGTAAGACACAGTGCTTATTACAAACTTATATCCTGAAGGATACCATTTATGTATACAAAATTATATTTAGTTTTAAATAAATTTAAAGATTTTTTGAAGATTATAAATAATAAAAAATCAATCTCATTATGACAAATGCTTGTATTAATAATTATTATAAACAATTAATGCTTTTAAAAAATTTTTAGGAGTACAAAGTCACCATTCAATTCATTTTTCAATGATTTTGATTTTTTTTTTAACTATACACATTGATATGAAACATCAAGTAATGTTCGAGCTTTTTAAAAAATAATTTATAGGCCTACTTAAATTAATTTCCTCTTTAAAAAACATTGAAGTATTATGGAAGTAGTAATTATAAAATGTTTGCAATTAAATTATATTTGAAATAAACCAACTTAATTTTTTACAATTATGATAGTTATGGCCAACTTTGAATTATTTTATAAAAATTCAGTATGATTTAGTTTTTGTAAAATTTTATTATAAATGGTATTATTTAATTCTCCAACTAAACTGTTATATATACAAAATATTTTTGGTATTTAATAGCCTCCATATCAATTTTATCAGACTCATTTCCCTACTTTCGCTAATCCATGCATACATTTTTTGTTTTCATCACACCCATATTTTAAGAATGACTTGTCCAAAAAAAGTCAAACATTCAGCCAGAAAATGTTCAAATTAAATGAATTGTGAGTTTTTAGTAAAACAAAAATATAGTGGTAGTTCAAAAGTAAATGGCTCATTTAATTCCCCAACTAAACTGTTATATATATATATTAGTTTATAATGTTTATATTATAATAAATAATATTGCTCTCTCACTACTGAAAGTAGGAAAGTATCGTATTTATGTAAGAAATGAAAAAAAAAATTATCTTTTGAATCGAAAATATTTACTCTCATTTTACATTTAAAGATCAAGGAACAAATTTACTTCTGGATCTGTAGGCTAATTTGTTTTCCGGTAGAATAGATCAAAAGCATTTTCAGATTTTAATGAAATTTCCAGGGATTATATTATATTTTTGGTATTTAATAGGCTCCATATATTTTATCAGACTCAATCCCCTACTTTCGCTAATCCATGCATACATTTTTTGTTTTCATCACACCCATATTTTAAGAATGACTTGTCCAAGTTGGTCCAAATTTGAAAGTTCAGGATTAGTGTTGTTATGCTCAAGTATAAGTCCCATCTAATTTCATCCAACTTCACTTCACTTTCAAGAAAAAGCATTTTTCTTGATAGGCATGTTTCAAACACTGATTTTATTCCTTCCACGGATTTTATACTCAAAGGACAAATCAAATTTATTGAAAAATGATAATTATAAAATTTATCCTTAAACTTTAAAATATAAATATTCATGTAGCTACCTATCAAATAAAAATGCTGAGGAAGTTATACTGACTGATGTACTTGGCTGACAGTTTTTTATTTGTTACAAATTTTACACATTTTATTTCTCATCACTCCGTAAATTAACATTCTGGATATTATTACAATTCTTCTTTGTTCTTCCTCAATGTTTAATTTGTCCTTGTTATTTTTCAAAAATTTTGTGGATTTAGTGTTATCAGTATAACATATATAGATAGATAATCTTTGAAAATATTTTGTAAATACCTTCACAATACATTAAAAAAAAAAACTTCATGAAAAATGATAATATACCTGCTTGATGAAAAGTTTAATAATAAAAAAAAGTCAAACATTCAGCCAGAAAATGTTCAAATTAAATGAATTGTGAGTTTTTAGTAAAACAAAAATATAATGGTAGTTCAAAAGTAAATGGCTCATCATTAATTTTATTAAAATAAAATACATTACCTCTTGAAAAATTTAATTATTTAAATTAAAATAATGTATTAATGTAAGTATTTAATATATCATGAAAGTGTAACACAAATCAATATTTCAATCACTAAGTAATAAAAGCTTTCTCTCGTAAAAATATCACTAATAATGTTGCAATCCAATTGTAAAAACAAAAAGTAGGTTTAAAAAATAATTTTATTTTTTTCATTTTCATGACTTGAACAATCATCGAGCAAGAAGAAAAATAAAAAATTGATTTAATATGAATAAAATCATTAATATAGTTCTAGTGCAAATTAGAATAGAAATATTTAAATACTTTTAAATAATTTCTAATTTACATAAAATAAAAAGGTGGAAAAAGTTGCCTATATTATGTATGTTAATTGCTCTGGTTTATGATAAATTTATTATAATTATATCCAAAGTCTTTTATAAATAAATAATAACAAATAGGTAAATTATGAAAGCTAAAAATAAAAAAGTAGTAATAATTAAAAGTAACATATATTTATAAATTATGAACTTTGTGAATATATAATTATGATAATTATGCTTATGAACTTTAATTTAATAACTACATAATGAATTGTTAGGATAGATAATTAGACTTTCAACTTTACCAGAATCACATTGGTAATTAGAAGTCGGTCTGCAGGAAGAATACAAAAATGTTTCTGAGGAATTTATTTATATCCTTGTTTGCCTAATGATACATTAATTAAATACCACAATGAATTTGATAATTTTAATAGGAATTAGATCTGGGTTATGAAAGAATAATGCCTCTGAATATCTGTTTAAAGGGTTATCCAGGTTTCAAGAAAAGTTGAACTTTTTTGTTTCTGACAGTTCAATACAAATGTGAAGACATTCATTTGATTAAAAGCTATTTTTTTACTATAATTTAAACTGACAACATTATTTCAGATAAATGTTTATAAAAACGAATAGGTAATGATAATACATAAGATGTTTTTTATTAAAAATAAAAGTACATAGTGCAAAATGATTATTGCTCGTATAATATGTTGAAAAGTAATAAACTTTTAAAATTAAAAAGTATTTATTTATATTCTTTATCATTGCTTATAAAGTTAATCAGCACTGTTTATAATACAGTTAGAAAATTTACAAAAATAAGATTCCAGAGTTTATTTTCGATCTTTAAAAGATTTTTTAGATTCAAAGAAATTAAATAAATCTAAAACTTACATAAAACAAAAAAACAAACTTCACTGAAAAATTATAGGATCTAACACATTATCTCAACAAATTTGATTGAAAACATGAAAAACCTCTTATTTCAATAAAACAAGGTTACTTCAGGTTTAAACTGTACATACTATGAAAGAACTTATGAAGTGAATAATAAAGCTGCAAATTTACAATTACTGAATTTATAATAATGATTATAAAACAAAATGATAAAAGAATACGATAAAAAAAAGTATCTAGTTATACCTAAATAAATAATATCTATAACTAAACACATACATACATAGCTAATTTTACTTGTGATATAATGAATAATTATGAGGAGTTAAGAAAAAGTACAGGCAAGTATGGTCATTTGGTGAATCAAAATTAGTTCTTGTGAATGATAGATGTAAGAAAGTACCGAGTCAAATATTTCTTTTTTGTTTTCTTTGTTGATTTATTTATTCGTTCTTCTGGTAAACAATTGAACAGATATGGTACCATATAGTTTGATGTATGTTTACCAAATCTGGTGTTATGGGGTGGTTCGATAAATTAATTTTTTTTAAACATTTTTATATATATTTTTCTAAATAGCCATCCATAAATTTTAGGATAATTTTCTAAAGTATATATTTTTATATTTACAGAGTCCTCTGAAGAATGAATAAAATGAAGCCTTTTTTACCCAATTATCCTTTAGATCCTCAAGTTGTTTATTTTTACAATAAAACTGTTGTGGATTCGGTATTACCAGAAATGATTTCACGGATTGATCCTTACTGGTAAATTTTTTACCTAAACATTGGTATTATACTAGTATAAAAATAATAATAATTTGTTTGTTTTACCTATATTTTGTAAAGTTTTTATAATACTAGATGTATTTATAAAAATTAAATAAAATGAGTTAAAAAATGGAATTTAAAGATATTGTCTTTCTTTTTATTTTAGCAATTTTATTATCCATAATACTACATTATAGGTATCAATTTCCACCAATGAACCCACTTTGGCATGGAATAATTGGATTTGCTATAGCTCTTCTCGGGATAGTAGGTGCTGTTGGAAATGCTATGGTCATTTATATATTTTGTTCAACTAAAACTCTGAGAACACCTTCAAATCTTCTAGTTGTCAATTTAGCCTTTTCAGATTTTTTGATGATGTTGACAAACTCTCCAACAATGGTCATAAATTCATATTATGAAACCTGGGCATTAGGTAAAGAACTCTTATTTCAGTTTATTATGAATAAATATTTTTATGATAAAATTTGATGTCATAAGATTTTACTTGCTTTCAAGAAAATAGAAAAAACAATAATAATATTTATAGGCCCGCTGTTTTGTGATCTGTATGGAATATTTGGTGGCGTTACTGGCAATACATCAATATGGTCAATGACATTCATCGCACTAGATAGGTACGCAGTCATTGCAAAGGTAAATCAAATCATACAACATAAGTTTTTAATTGATTAAATATTTATATATCTTATCCTATTTAATAATATCACAATTCTCTAAAATTAATGTAAGAATGTAATTAATTAGAAATGTCTTCCTTAAATTTGCATATTGATTATTTTTCTTAACGGTTTTTGTTTTAAACATTATTTATTTTTTAAAAGCCCACTACGACATCTAAATATGTTATGTTTAGTTTTACACCACATTTTTAAAAAATGTAAAATATTTCTAAGTAATGTTATGGGTTAATTTGATGATTAAGGTTGTCAAGGTACTGTTTATAATCATTATTAGTCTTGGTACCAATTTAAGAGGTGATGTATTCTGTATCAGAAGGCTTGGACAACTCAGGTTCACTTTTAATGGATCAGAATATTCTATTGTAATCTTTATTGACTCAAATAATACATTTAGGAATGTTACAATATATTACATGTTTATTCACAAGTTAAGTTAAAGTATTTATACAATTATTATAAGTTAATATGGACTGATAGTTTGGCTGAAGATGGTAATGTTTCACATCTCGTCAACTAGGTCACACCAGGTTGGCTTGCTACTCTAAGTAGTTAGTCATTGACCAGGAGATAGTAGTGATGTTGCTAAAAGGTAATTTCAAAAGAGAGGTTTTAGTTTTAATTTTAAAATTTGTTTTGAATTTTTTTTTCCCAGTTATTGGTCTACATTTTTACTTCCTTGTATCAAACTCCAAATAAACAAAAATTACTTTGTTAAAAACTAATTTTACAGGCAATAAATGATATGTTGCTTTATGATACATTCTCAACATGAAGTGTCAATTAGTAAAATATATAATTTACTCTATTAGTTTATTAGTGGCAGATAAATTTTATTATTTAACAAATACTGACCCAATTGTTCTCTTGAAAGTTTTATTATAAACAGCCACCTAACTCTATCTTAGTTTGTTTTCTTTCGATTAAAAGTTTCCAGAGAATTATTCTCTTCTTTATAGTAATTATGTAGAAGGGTTACAAATGTACTCTATAGTTATTATAACTGTATGAAAGCTATAATAATTATGCTCCTCCCCCCACATACATTATCTCCATTGTAAATATTCCATAGATATCATGATTATTAAAATTCCCCCAAAAAATGTCTACTAAATATTTTTTTAAAGGTTATAATGTTATATCAATTATATTATTTCAAAGAAACATTTAATCTTTGTTCACTTCTTAAATTTTTTACGAGACTTTTCTACATTATAAATGGACGTTTCGAACTATATCAGCTCGTCTTCAATGTTTTCATCATCCCTAAATTGCATATTTTTCTTATTCATAACTTAATTTATTAAATTGTTTAGCCTTAAATAAATTTGTTTATGTAATATCCAAATATTATCTATGTAATGCTTAATTTTTATAATGCATCGTCATAAATATATATCCCTCCTAACAAGGTTGAGTCTGGTCTACTACCTCCAGACTGGTCGCTGGTATAGCTCAAAACTTCCATTGTAATAAATATTTTAATATGTAAAAAAGGGTGAATGTTCCCTTGAAATAATATAATTGATATGAATTATTAACTTTAAATAAAGAGAAAAATATTTATCAGTTTATCCATATTGTCTATTTTATAATTGAAGAGCTAAGTAGAAGAGTATATAATGTCAAGGTGGTTGAGTTAGATTAGATGGTTCTAACTGCAATTGAATATGTGAGGAACTCTATACCAGAAGACCTCCACAATCCTTGTTCATACAGGTTAGGTAGCTGACTAGGAGATGACTGGACATGATAGGTATTAGGGGAACTAGCTGTAGGTCTTTGAAGGATGGAAACTTCACTATGTAGTGAAAGAACCTAGTGGTCCAGAAGAGGGCAGACATAGATCCTTAAAGAAACATCACTCTGCGGGTTTACAGTAGTGGCATGATAGCTGGAGGACTTACAAGGAATGGGAAGGAACCATTCAGACTGGAGGTTGCAACTAGCCATAGGTCTTTATGAAATGAATAAAAGATATAGGATAGAGGTGTCCAGGGAAGAATTAATGTGAAATAAGAACACATTAGATGCATTGAAAAATAGTGAAAGAATACACTAATCTCTTGTTTACGTTTATTTATTATAATAATATTTAAGTGTCTAAAACATTAGAACAATAACCTATTTACAATTTAATTAATAAATCAACCTTATACGTTTTAAAAACAAGGGTAGTGCTCTCTGGCTGTAAGCGATGAAGATATTAGTTCTTTTGCTCACTCATAGATAGCGTTGCTACAATGATGTTACCAAAATTTGAATCTGAAAACAATTAATTGAATTTAAAGATTTGTACACCTATTTCATACTAGGAAATCTCGATTTTTAACTCATGAAAACTACCTTCATTTAAAGTTTGAAAATTGAAAATGTATTATATAGAATAAAGTACTTAAAATATTATTTCAAGCAATAATCCCTATTTTTCTTAAAGTGTCACATAATATGTTTGATTATAACTATATTTATATCAATTAT